>NW_028317889.1:80000-244107 GCF_062004578.1 Staurois parvus
ATTATTATATCTGCAACTTACTGTTCATGGCATGGACCTTAAAAAAAAACTTACTCATGCCCCTGGTGGCTTGCCAACACATTGTTCAGACATGGTCCACTGTTGATGCTATTAGGAAGCTAGTCTAGAGTGTTTATGGGCAGTGGAGGCTTTGAGGGAGTGCGTGTAGACAAGAAGGGGCTAAAAAGAGGCCAGAGAAGATCAGAAATACTCGGATGTCATGTAACAAAGGATGACAAAAAGTAATTTATGAAATTCCATAGTACAAAGCACACAAAATGTCATCCACCTAAGGTAAAGATATTCTTTAAGTATTCCATATTCACTGAGATGTTCCTTTAAGAATCTGTCACTTCTCCCCCTGCAAGAGATGGTTGCATTGGGCTTTGGATTAGGTATTAATTTGCCTTGTGTTTTGTGTCGAGAAGACGGGAGGAATTCTTTGATAACTGTGCTACAACAGGAACTGGGCCCCGTCCAAAAACACACCCGTGTTGAGTTAACTCCTTTCATCCAGTACAGACAAAGCTTCAGGGGCAAATCTGCAACGTTACCTCTTGGGTTATGATGATCTATGACTCAGGGAAACGTTATGTTACCACCCGGCAGTATTACAAAGGCAACATTTTCTTCTGCGCAGCAAGGAATAAAACACTAGGACCCCATACATACTTGAGCATGAGCATTTTTAGGTAATTTTGCAGCTTTTTTTGTGCATTTTGGTTTTAAACATTTTTTATGTTCTTTCCTGCTTCCACCATTTGTATTGTGGCCAATGGAAAACAATATTATCTGTTACATTATGAGTAACCATTGTCCTTGTATTTGATTCCTGTTTTCTTCTGTGTTGTGGTGTCTTGTGCTATTGGAGCTGTTGAACCATGTCCACTATGCCAATTTCTTTCCAGACCCCCTGGCACCCACCACAGATCATTTAATGGGCCATCACTGGGGTTGTAGAGATTGTTGTAATTGGCCATTGCCAAGATTGTAGAGATTTTTGTAATAGCAATCACTAGGGTCCTAGAGATACTTGTAATGGCCATCACTGGGGTTACAGAGGTTCATGCAATGGCCATCACTGGGGTAATAGAGATTCTTGTAATGACCATCACTTGGGTCACAAAGGTTCTTGTAATGGCCATCACTGTGGTCATAGAGATACTTGTAATGGCCATCGCTGGAGTTGCAGAGGTTCTTGCAATGGCCATCACTGGGGTAATAGAGATTCTTGTAATGCCCATCACTGGGGTAGCAGATGTTCTTGTAATGGCCCTCACTATGGTCATAGAGATACTTGTAATGGCCATCGCTGGGGTTGCAGAGGTTCTTGCAATGGCCATCACTGGGGTAATAGAGATTCTTGTAATGCCCATCACTGGGGTAACAAAGGTTCTTGTAATGGCCATCACTGGGGTCATAGAGATTCTTATAATGACCATCACTGGGGTCACAAAGGTTCTTGTAATGGCCATCACTGTGGTCATAGAGATACTTGTAATGGCCATCGCTGGAGTTACAGAGGTTCTTGTAATAGCCATCACTATGGTCATAGAGATACTTGTAATGGCCATTGCTGGGCTTATAGAGGTTCTTGCAATGACCATCACTGGGGTAATAGAGATTCTTGTAATGACCATCACTGGGGTAACAATGGTTCTTGTAATGACCATCACTGGGGTAATAGAGATTCTTGTAATGACCATCACTAGGGTAATAGAGATTCTTGTAATAGCTATCAATGGGGTCATAGAGATTCTTGTAATGACCATCACTGGGGTCACAACGGTTCTTGTAATGACCATCACTGGGGTAATAGAGATTCTTGTAATGACCATCACTGGGGTCACAAAGGTTCTTGTAATGGCCATCATTGTGGTCATTGAGATACTTGTAATGACCATTGCTGGAGTTACAAAGGTTCTTGTAATAGCCATCACTGGGGTAATGGAGATACTTGTAATGAACATCACTGGGGTCACAAAGGTTCTTGTAATGGCCATTCCTCTGGTTATAGAGGCTATTTTAATGGCAATCTCTGGGGACGTAGAGGTTCTTCTAATGGTCATTACTTTGGTCTTGTAATGACCATCACTGGGTCATAGAGGTTCTTTTAATGGCCAAAGTTGTGAAGGTTCTTGACATGGCCATCCCTGGTGTCATAAAGGTTTTCTAATGGTCATTCCTGGCATCATAAAGGTCTTGTAATGGCCATCCCTGGGGTTGTGGAGGTTCTTGTAATGACCATCACTGGAGTCAGACAGGCTCTTGCAATGGTCATTAATGGGGTTGGGGTGAAAAAAAACCTACTAAAATCCTTATGTTACACATTTTCAGTCACTTCAATTAATGGGGTCAAATGGGGGCAATTCTGTTTAGGTTCCACTCAGGATTGAACAGGCACCATTAAAACTTCATGTTGAGTGTTGTCGTCATCCGAAAACCGTGCAACAAATTACTTAGATGTAAGTACCTTTCATGGCAGGATCACCAGGTATTATTTTGATAAAATAATTCGATTTCTAAATATTAAACATTGCTTTTGAAATTATATTAACGCTTTAAAGATTATATGAGCATTTTAGTAATCGAGTTCACATTTTCTTTCACACTGTCTCTGTAACTGGGGGTGTAGCAAAGGGATGCGGACATATTTTGCACTATAGAGTGTCCTGTTTTTCTTGAAAGTCGGGTGACAGGTCTGAAATGAAACAGCCAGGGTTTCCCCATGACAGGGAAGTCGTACGTAGCACATTCTGCAAACTGTTTTGCAGGCACAAATTCTTAAAATAATTTATTTAAATCATATTTCCACCAATCGTATATCCAACGCTCATGGCTAGCATCCAAACCGTAGACACAGTAACAATGG
Source organism: Staurois parvus (assembly GCF_062004578.1). Classification (NCBI taxonomy): domain Eukaryota; kingdom Metazoa; phylum Chordata; class Amphibia; order Anura; family Ranidae; genus Staurois; species Staurois parvus. The sequence goes on from NW_028317889.1 coordinate 82,873, forward strand.
CGGTGATTTAATCGCAATAGGGTGAGTCATTGAGGTGGATTCGGGCTCTACACCCACTGACCAAACAATTGTGTGTGTGTGTGTCTAGATGTGTGCCGCAGAGGTGATAAAACAAGGAGTCTGCTAGATAATTCTCATTATTGAGGGCTAATATTTCTCACGCCATTTTCTAGAGAAACTTAAGCATCAACCTTAAAGCACCACTCCAGCCAAAAATTTGATGAAAAGTAATAGCTCACTAGGAGAATAAAAACAAAAAGGTTTAATGGAAACATTCACTTGCTCTCTCTGGCAGTACATGCATTCTACCAATAGATGTCACCAGTCTGATGACCAGCATCATTCAATCCACTTCACCTAAGCACAGGTCATCCCGGACAAGCCCCCACCTGTGACTGGACAGTGAAAAGAGAAGCAGCAAAGAGACAAGCTCATTTCTCTGTCACTCTGCTATGTCCTCCTCTCAGCATACTCCTTCTGGACAGATGAACAGATTGGCTTGGCTCCTTGGGCTGCTTTTCTTCCCACACTCTAGCCCTGCTATACAGGAACAGCAAGAGGTGGATACAAGGTCATTCATTTGATGGAAACATTCACTTGCTATCTCTGGCAGTACATGCATTCTACCAATAGATGTCACCAGTCTGATGACCAGCATCATTCAATCCACTTCACCTAAGCACAGGTCATCCCGGACAAGCCCCCACCTGTGACTGGACAGTGAAAAGAGAAGCAGCAAAGAGACAAGCTCATTTCTCTGTCACTCTGCTATGTCCTCCTCTCAGCATACTCCTTCTGGACAGATGAACAGATTGGCTTGGCTCCTTGTGCTGCTTTTCTTCCCACACTCTAGCCCTGCTATACAGGAACAGCAAGAGGTGGATACCAGGTCATTCATTTGATGGAAACATTCACTTGCTATCTCTGGCAGTACATGCATTCTACCAATAGATGTCACCAGTCTGATGACCAGCATCATTCAATCCACTTCACCTAAGCACAGGTCATCCCGGACAAGCCCCCACCTGTGACTGGACAGTGAAAAGAGAAGCAGCAAAGTGACAAGCTCATTTCTCTGTCACTCTGCTATGTTCTCCTCTCAGCATACTCCTTCTGGACAGATGAACAGATTGGCTTGGTTCCTTGTGCTGCTTTTCTTCCCACACTCTAGCCCTGCTATACAGGAACAGCAAGAGGTTGATACCAGGTCATTCATTTGAGGTGGTGGCCATATTAGATTTCTTTTTTTAAGCTTTTCCCCCCTCTGTTTTCACCTGGTGATCTGGCCAGTAACAAACCTCCTGTACTAGAGCACCCCCATTCTGGATGAAGGAGCACAGGGGGCAGCAGCATTGTCAATCTGGGAGGATGGGAGTGTTAAAGGTACCAGCAGATTTAGATACACTAACAAATTGGAGCCGAAGGCCAGTTAACACTTTTTTTCACCTTTTAGGATATAGGTTTTACATAAATAAATAAAAGCTGATCATGGTAAGCACCCCTGTCAGTGGTAAATGGTTTGTCTCATCCCTGTAATTGACGCACTCTGCTGGAGAGCTTGTTCTTTTGGGAGCTGACAGTAAGTGGTGAAACACTGACCAATTTCTTTTTTGAGAAGACAAAAAAGAGCAAAAAATGTGTTTGATATATAAAACGATTAAAAATGTTGCTATGATCACTTACCAAAAAACAAAAACAAAAAAAAAACAATTTAAGAACTCAAAAACAAAAACAAAAAAAAAGCAAAACTCAAATTTTAAGTCGTTTTTGGCTGGGGGTACTACTTTTCGAGATGAGTGGGCACCAGGCAATGGCTATATAGAAACCTCAATCGGTAATCGAAAGGAAAACCAAATTTAATTTCAGTTGTGTTTCTTTTTTTTTTTAGGTTTTTACATTGTAAAACTTGTTTTTTATCTGCTGATTTACTTTCTCCATACAAATACACTTTTATTATATGGCAGAGAATCCCCAAAGCCCAATACCCAATGGGTAATCTAAAAGGGCATTACAGCAGATGCAGCCTGCTTTGAGTCTCTGGTTTTTGTTTTTTTTTGGACTAGCCATTGTTAGTGGCATGGTGACTTGTGAATCATTGCTTCTCTGTGTAAAAACTTTGAATTGGGTGCAATTTAATACTTTTCACTACATTGTATACAGTAAGACCTGACGATGGGGAGTTTTTGGCTCTCAAAACCCCTTAGCTTTCCTTTGTTTCTCTCTTGTTACTCGTGTTATTATTAGAACTTTGGACTCTTGAGAGGACTGTTGCTCTTCTAACTTTTTAAAACTCTGATTTCTGTACAAGGGTGGTCTGTTTGTCTGGTTGAAACTTGAGAAGGAACCATACAGTAACAGATGAATCTCTGCTCACTTCACCTATATATGCAAAATTACGCTTGAGCTACTGAGCTCTATAAATTGAAGTTGTTTTGCATAAGCGAAGCAAAACAGCAACCAGAAAATATGAAAAGTAGCCCGCAGCTCCACCTGCTGGCTGAAAAGCAGGATGCAAACTATTATTATGTCATATAATAATATTTCAGATCTGTCGAAAAGAATGTAAAAGAGATCCTGCAGCTCCACCTGCTGGCTGAAAAGCAGAATGCAAACTATTAATATGCCATTTTTTTTCTTTCAGATGTAGCTAAGAAAATGTGAAAAGGTGCCTGTAGCACCACCTCCTGGCTGAAAAGCAGAATGAAAACTATGAACGTCTTTTCTTTCAGATTTATCTAAGAAAATGTGAAAAGGTGCCTGTAGCGCCGCCTACTGGCTGAACAGCAGAATGCGACCTATGAACATTTTTTTCTTTCAGATTTATCTAAGAAAATGTGAAAAGGTGCCTGCAGCACCACCTACTGGCTTAAAAGCAGAATACAAACTATGAAGATGTCTTTTCTTTCAGATTTATCTAAGAAAATGTGAAAATGTGCCTGTAACGCCCCCTCCTGGCTGAAAAGCAGAATGCAAGCTATTAATATATCTTTTCTTTCAAATTTATCTGAGAAAATGTGAAAAGGTGCCTGCAGCTCCACCAGTTGGCTGAATAGCAGAATACAAACTATGAACATGTCTTTTCTTTCAGATTTATCTAAGAAAATGTGAAAAGGTACCTGTAGCGCCACCTGCGGGCGGAAAAGCAGAATGCGAACTATTAACATATCTTTTGTTTCAGATTTATCTAAGAAAATGTGAAAAGGTGCCTGTATCGCCACCTACTGGCTGAAAAGCAGAATGCGAACTATTAATATATCTTTTCTTTCAGATTTATCTAAGAAAATGTGAAAAGGTGCCTGTAGCGCCACCTATGGGCTGAAAAGCAGAATGCAAACTATGAACATGTCTTTTCTTTCAGATTTAAATAAGAAAATGTAAAAAGGTGCCTGTAGTGCCACCTACTGACTTAAAAGCAGAATGCAAACTATGAACATGTCTTTTCTTTCAGATTTATCTAAGAAAATGTGAAAAGGTGCCTGTATCGCCACCTACTGGCTGAAAAGCAGAATGCAAACTAATATATCTTTTCTTTCAGATTTATCTAAGAAAATGTGAAAAGGTGCCTGTAGCGCCACCTTCTTTCTGAAAAGCAGAATGCAAACTATGAACATGTCTTTTTTTTTTTCAGATTTATCAAAGAAAATCTGAAAAGGAGTATGGATTGCCACTTGCTGGCTGAAAAGCAGAATGCAGTATGTTAAATTTCAGACTTATCTAAAGAAAGAAAATACCTTCTCTAATTTGAGCTACGACCGTAAATAAAGATCGAAATTGCTGTAGTAGATTGTTGTTTATTCTTTCGTGGAAGGATATTGTCACAACTGTGTCTAGTGGCATCAGAAATAATTTTCTTAGAAGACAAAAAAAAATGATATATAATATATATAATTATTTTTTCAAACATGCGGCATGCATGGAACTTTTTGCAGAATCTTCTTTATTAAAACAGTTTGTTGGAAGTAACAATTTAGGATTAGATGAGACATTTTCCTTGCTGAGGTTGGTGACAAGTGACATTGGAATGAAGGTGAAAGTTCCAATGTTAGTGAGTCTGGTCATCCACCCACGCCCTCTGTATATACAGGAATGTTGACATGCAGACAGCCTCACCTTACTGCCATAGATTCTACATGTAGAGGGAGAACAGCTGAGATGATGGATTGTCATCTGACAAATGCCCTACAGGGAGAAGTCCGGGCTGGGTTTACCATAAAGGATTCTGTAAGGCGGTGCCAGTGCCCACACCAGAATGTACAGATTCTGAGAACTAGTTCATTTCCTTGTTTCCTATTTAGCCAGAGAACTTAATTTTGGGGTGAGGAGGCAAAACATGTAAGGGAAGGGAGTGCAGGGGATGTTAGGGCAAGAGGGTGCAGGGGATGCAGGGGGAGGAGGGTGCAGAGGATGCAGGGGGAAAAGGGTGCAGGAGATGCAGGGGGAGGAGGGTGCAGAGGATGCAGGGGGAAAAGGGTGCAGGAGATGCAGGGGGAGGAGGGTGCAGGGGATGTAGGGGGAGGAGGGTGCAGGGGATGTAGTGGGAGGAGGGTGCAGGCGATGATGGGGGAGGAGGGTGCAGGGGATGTAGTGGGAGGAGGGTGCAGGAGATGCAGGGGATGTAGTGGGAGGAGGGTCAGGGAATGTAGTGGGAGGAGGGTGCAGGAGATGCAGGGGATGTAGTGGGAGGAGGGTGCAGGGGATGTAGGGGGAGGAGGGTGCAGGGGATGTAGTGGGAGGAGGGTGCAGGGGATGAAGGGGGAGGAGGGTGCAGGAGATGCAGGGGATATAGTGGGAGGAGGGTCAGGGGATGTAGTGGGAGGAGGGTGCAGGAGATGCAGGGGATGCAGAGGATGTAGTGGGAGGAGGGTGCAGGGGATGTAGTGGGAGGAGGGTGCAGGGGATGTAGTGGGAGGAGTGTGCAGGGGATGTAGTGGGAGGAGGGTGCAGGGGATGCAGTGGGAGGAGGGTGCAGGGGGGCAGTGGTTGAAGGGAGAAGGGTGCAGTGGTTGTAGGGTGAAGGGGTGCAGTGGTTGTAGGGTGAAGGGGGGCAGTGGTTGTAGGGTGAAGGGGTGCAGTGGTTGTAGGGTGAAGGGGGGCAGTGGTTGTAGGGAGAAGGGGGCAGTGGTTGTAGGGTGAAAGGGTGCAGTGGTTGCAGGGTGAAGGGGTGCAGTGGTTGTAGGGTGAAGCGGTGCAGTGGTTGCAGGGTGAAGGGGTGCAGTGGTTGTAGGGTGAAGGGGTGCAGTGGTTGCAGGGTGAAGTGGTGTAGTGGTTGTAGGGTGAAGGGGTGCAGTGGTTGCAGGGTGAAGGGGTGCAGTGGTTGTAGGGTGAAGGGGGGCAGTTTTTGTAGGGTGAAGGGGTGCAGTGGTTGCAGGGTGAAGGGGGCAGTGGTTGTAGGGTGAAGGGGGCAGTGGTTGTAGGGTGAAGGGGGGCAGTTTTTGTAGGGTGAAGGGGTGCAGTGGTTGCAGGGTGAAGGGGGCAGTGGTTGTAGGGTGAAGGGGTGCAGTGGTTGCAGGGTGAAGGGGGGCAGTGGTTGTAGAGTTAAGGGGGGCAGTTTTTGTAGGGTGAAGGGGGCAGTGGTTGCAGGGTGAAGGGGTGCAGTGGTTGCAGGGTGAAGGGGGCAGTGGTTGTAGGGTGAAGGGGGCAGTGGTTGTAGGGTGAAGGGGGCAGTGGTTGCAGGGTGAAGGGGGGCAGTGGTTGTAGAGTTAAGGGGGGCAGTGGTTGTAGGGTGAAGGGGTGCAGTGGTTGTAGGGTGAAGGGTGGCAGTGGTTGTAGGGTGAAGGGGTGACATGGGTGACACACACTGGATACCAATCCTTCCTTTACTCAGCAATGAACTCACCCTGGGTGTTGTGAGGAGCGGTGTTGATGACGGGTGAGCTCTGTAGGGTGACGTGTCCATTCTGAACGTCTACATCAACCTGCAACAAAGAGACACAGAGTGTCAGTGCCGGGCTGGGGCCACCAGGCTACAAGGAGATGGCATGTAGTGGTCACTATGCTGTGCAAAACCACCATCGGGGTGCAGGGGGTGTATGGTAAAGGAAATACACAGGGTGTAGAGAGAAGGGGGTGCAGGGGTTGATGATGTCATCAGGCTGTAGGAAGCCACCATGCTGTGTAACCACCTGATAGGTAACAGGCCCCTCCCAGGAGGCAGCGGAGTCAGTGCCATGGCATAGTCTGCACTGCCGTATTGAACACTGTGCGTCTCATGTTGGAAGCTGCTTTCCAATCCCAGTGGAGACGCACAGCACAGTGCGCACTGCTGGAGGTAAGTGGCTCTGGGTACATTACATACATTCTATAACACACATGCTGCCTGCAGGCTGACAACAGAGAATGAAATATAGATTCCATATCATGACACATCCAGCAATAGGACACCAATGTCCCCTCCCAGCATGCACTGCACCCCCCCAGGGTAATGTCACCAAGAACCAGACTGACTGGTACAAAGGGTGACAATAAAGTCCCATCACACCTCTATAATATATACAGAGCGGTGTGCGTGGGAAATGTGAGAAAGCCAAAAACATGGCAAATTAATGTACCGTCCATCGTAACAGCCAATCAGAAGTCGGTGTGAACTTTGACTGCAATATATGTAAATGTATTCTTTTAGCAATAATAATAATGCAATTATTATTATTATTATTGATTTAAATATTACTATTGTAATAATCATCATTGCCATCATCGTGTACAAATAATCACAACAATAGTAATCATCGTTATCACCATTAATGTAATGCTGTTCTGTTTGTAATAATAATCATAATATTGATAAAAAATGCAAAAATAATCACAACATTAATAATAATAATCACTATCATCCCCATCATTATTTTTAATATTGCTATTCTTTTTGTAATAATATTAATAATAATAACATATATAAAAAATTATAAAATAATCACAACAATAATCATCACCATCATCATCACTCTTTTTAATATTGCTATTCTTTTTTTATTATTATTATTATTAATAATAATAATAATAATAATAATAATAATAATAATAATAATAATCATCACCATCAATATTTTTAATATTGCTATTCTTTTTGTAACAATATTAATAATAATAACATATATAAAAAATGATAAAATAATCACAACAATAATCATCACCATCATCACTCTTTTTAATATTGCTATTCTTTTTTTTTTATTATTATTATTATTATTATTAATATTATTAATAATAATAATAATAATAAAAATCATCATCATCATCCCCATCACCATCATTATTTTTAATATTGCTATTCTTTTTGTAACAATATTAATAATAATAACATATATAAAAAAAAATTATAAAATAATTACAACAATAATCATCACCATCATCATCACTCTTTTTAATATTGCTATTCTTTTTTTTAATTATTATTATTATTATTAATAATAATAATCATCATCCCCAACACCATCATTATTTTTAATATTGCTATTCTTTATGTAACAATATTAATAATAATAACATATATAAAAATGATAAAATAATCACAACAATAATCATCATCATCCCCATCATCACTCTTTTTAATATTGCTATTCTCTCTTTTTTTTTAATTATTATTATTATTATTAATAATAATAATAATAATAATAATCATCATCCCCATCACCATCATTATTTTTAATATTGCTATTCTTTTTGTAACAATAATAATAACATATATAAAAAAAATTTATAAAATAATCACAACAATAATCATCACCATCATCATCACTCTTTTTAATATTGCTATTCTTTTTTTTAATTATTATTATTATTATTATTATTATTATTAATAATAATAATAATAATAATCATCATCATCATCATCCCCATCACCATCATTATTTTTAATATTGCTATTCTTTTTGTAACAATATTAATAATAATAACATATATAAAAATGATAAAAATAATCACAATAATCATCACCATCATCATCACTCTTTTTAATAGGAGAAGAAGAAGAAGAAATAATAATAATAATAATAATAATGATAATCATCATCATCCCCATTACCATCTTTTTTTTAATATTGGTATTCTTTTTGTAATAATATTAATAATAATAATAATAATAATAATAACATATAAAAAATAATAACATAATAAAAAAATGTTAAAATAATCACAATGATCATCACCATCATCATCACTCTTTTTAATATTGCTATTCTTTTATTATTATTATTATTATTATTTTAAATATTACTTTTACTGTTAACTTATTGTTGTAGTAATAATAATACAATAAATAGTATGCTATGTGGGTGTGTCCCTCACCTGGGATTTGGTGTCATCAGTGCTCTCCCCCTCCACGTCGGAGCTGCTGATTTCATTTCCCATAGTGAGTGTCTGTGTGAGAGACCATGGTGATATGAGATTGGTGCTCCGACATGATTGTGAAATGACATATAAATGACGTGAAACGTGCAGAATATACAGTTTTCCTCCCCTGGGCAATGAGGGTTTGTGTATAAACAGTCAGTGAGTTTGTTATCTCCCGTGTGGATGCACTGAGCAGGCTAGACACTGAGCCATGGGGAGCATATTTTTTTTTTTTTGTTGCCAAGTTTATTTTATTACTGTGTTGCTCGTGTCCCTTTGATGTGTTTCGGCAACAGAGATGGAGCCTGAGGGGAGAGCGGTGTCACTTTTCCATTTAGGTGTAAACACGTGTTTTACACAAACCAGCCGCAGCATTTTCCAGCACAGTTTCAGTCCAGTTTGAAGGATCGCAGGAAATGTGAGAAGCTGCAACCTTTCATTAGAGAAGCTTTTCTTAATCTGATAATTTTTTTCCCAGAGCAGAGAACACACCTCTGTGGCTCCATTGTTTCGGTAAGAATAACATTTCATAGGACTGAAAGGATCCTCCGGAGCAGGAATTCCCCTCCCCGTCTCTGCTTTGTTATGGGATGGCAGGACGTATATAGAAGCCAGAGGATGGGCTTTGGCTGCACACTGTGTAATGTAATGTGACCACATAGCCATCCCTGCATCCTGTCCTCCAAAAAATCCTGTTTTCCTGTCATGCTGATCCGCTGGTTTCTGCACCTTCTGCATCAGCGACCTACATGGGTTAGTCCAGACCAACCAATCAGAATTCACTCTGAGATCAGTCAGGTGCAAAATGCATTCCGATTGGATGCTTCACGTCACCGCGCTTCACACCTGCACAGCCGTAGAAAAGGTGGGCAGGTAACTGGAAGCAGTGCTGGGACAAGGTCAGCTACAGCCCAGGGGGAACATGCCCCCCCCGCTCCCCCCGCAATGTATGAACATTATATGTCAGCAAAAATCACCCCCCCCCTAAAAACATAAAGAGCAATAATCTGCATGTTTACCCCCTAGCATACATCCCCCCCTCCTCCCAATACAAATCTACCCCCCTGCTGAAATACCCTTCTCAGCACAAATCCCCCCCCCAACCCTCCTAGCAAATTATCTCATTCCCCATATGGCCCCAACACAAATCCAATCCCCCCCCCAAAAAAAATCCCCCCTTCCTAGTACAAATCTTATACCCCTAAAATTTCCACTGAGCACAAATCCTCTCCATATACTTCAAATCCCCCCTCCCAGCACAAATCCCCCCCCCAACCCTCCCAGCAAATTATTTCATTCCCCATATGGCCCCAGCACAAATTCCCCCCCACCCCCCCAAAAAAAATTAAAAAATTCCCCCCTGCCAGTACAAATCCTATACCCCTACAATTTCCACTCTGAGCACAAATCCCCCCCCCCCCAAAGCACAAATCTCCCCCCCAACCCTCCTAGCAAATTCTCTCATTCCCCATAAGGCCCCAGCACAAATACCCCCCCCCCAAAAAAAAAAAAGATTCTCCTCCTCCTAGTACAAATCCTATACCCCTCAAATTTCCACTCTGAGCACAAATCCTCTCCGTCTACTTCAAATCCTCCCCCCCTCCCAGCACAAATTCTCCCCAACCCCCCACAAATCCCCTCCCAATTTCCCTTCTTAGCACAAATCCCCCCAATCAGCCCCAACAGCACAACCCCCCCCAAAAAAAAAATCCCCTTGCCCCTCCCGCATTACCTTTTCTAGCACAAACCCCCCAAAATCCCCCCTCCCAGCACAAATTCTCCCCAACCCCCCACAAATCCCCTCCCAATTTCCCCTCCTAGCACACATACCCCCAATCTGCCCCGATAGCACAAATCTCCCCCCCCAAAAAAAATACCCTCCAAGCACAAATCCCCTTTACCCCCTCCCCCCCTCACCGTATTACCTTTTCTAGCACAAACCCCCCCAAACCCTCCTCCCAGCGCAAATCTTCTTGCCCCATTCCCACTCAGCTCAAAACGCCACTCCTAGTACACCTCCCCAAATTTCCCCTGCTAGAACAATTCTTATCCTCTGTCACCCCCCCAGAAAAAGTTCCCCCTCCCAACACAAATCCCCTCCCCTCAAAACCTCTTGTGGTGCCCCCCCCCCCACCTTACATGATACCACAGTGCCCAGGGCAGCCGCCCCTCCTGCCCACCCCTGGCGGAAGCATCAAATGAAAGGACGTCAGTCAATGAAGCGATCGGACACTTAGGCAGTCAATACCCATGCTTTGCGCCTCTACATCCTCCAACTGCTGCAAACTGCCAGTTGATGGAGGGTGTTAGAGGGGCGCTGCTTGGTGAATACAATCTCCTTCCATCTTTGTGAAATTCCTGAACATGGAGATGGTGAGTGCCAAGACGAAAATCTGTCTGGGTGACGGAACCGACTTTGAATGGCAAGTTAACAGTTGTTATCTGGTCTCCATGTACCGCAGTGCTGCGCAGCGACTGGCTCAGGACAAACCTACGCCCTCTATGTCAACGCCGTCTGGCAAAGGACCAGGCATCTGTCTGAAAACAACAGCAGCCGATACACCTGGTAGTCATTCAGATTCCTACAGACGCCCTAGATGGGTGTGACTTGGGCCCCATGAGGGGCCCCCACCCATAACTGTAACATATCTATAAGACCCCCGGCCTCCTTCTTCCCTTGGCCTTTGGTAGGGAAGGGTCAGTCTCTGCCTGAAATCCATCCTTAAAGGGGATAAGTGTTTTAAAGCTTGATGGGTGTCATTCTCATTATAAGCCCGTGAGAGTGTGGAGTCTCCCTCACTCCGCTGCATTCCCTATAAGAATGGTCAATGTGAACGGTGATGGGTAATGGCGGGGACAGGCGGACTCCGCTGGATGGTAGAATTGGCTTCCTTTTACCCACATTGGGATGAGTAGTAGACCGGATGACCCTTCATATCCTATCTGCAGGCCAGAGCTCCACCCATAACCACAACGTTGGCTCACAGCAATGGCGGCTTGACGGCTGAGTAGCAACAGATGGGACCACCAGACAGTCACCAGCATATAATATGCAGGACTTGGAAGGAGGGGTTCCTGTCCCCACTGTCCATCGCCTGAGGACTTACTGCAGAGATCTCACTAACAGAGTCCCTGAGAGAGAGAAGGACTGTCAGGATGTCTCCAGCATCCACTGAAATGGCAGTTCATGGTGGACTGACCATCAGCACAGGATAAGAACTGTCCTGTCCTCAGAAAAGTGAACTTGTTGGCAATATCAGGGGGAAGAAGGACAGGGATGGAGGGACAGAGGCAGGGGGAAGGAGGACAGGGATGGAGGTACAGAGGCAGAGGGAAGGAGGACAAGGATGGAGGGACAGAGGCAGAGGGAAGAGGACAGGGATGGAGGGACAGAGGATGAGGGAAGAGGACAGGGATGGAGGGACAGAGGCAGAGGGAAGAGGACAGGGATGGAGGGACAGAGGATGAGGGAAGAGGACAGGGATGGAGGGACAGAGGCAGAGAGAAGAGGACAGGGATGGAGGGACAGAGGATGAGGGAAGAGGACAGGGATGGAGGGACAGAGGATGAGGGAAGAGGACAGGGATGGAGGGACAGAGGATGAGGGAAGAGGACAGGGATGGAGGGACAGAGGCAGAGAGAAGAGGACAGGGATGGAGGGACAGAGGATGAGGGAAGAGGACAGGGATGGAGGGACAGAGGATGAGGGAAGAGGACAGGGATGGAGGGACAGAGGCAGAGGGAAGAGGACAGGGATGGAGGGACAGAGGATGAGGGAAGAGGACAGGGATGGAGGGACAGAGGCAGAGGGAAGAGGACAGGGATGGAGGGACAGAGGATGAGGGAAGAGGACAGGGATGGAGGGACAGAGGATGAGGGAAGAGGACAGGGATGGAGGGACAGAGGCAGAGGGAAGAGGACAGGGATGGAGGGACAGAGGATGAGGGAAGAGGACAGGGATGGAGGGACAGAGGCAGAGGGAAGAGGACAGGGATGGAGGGACAGAGGATGAGGGAAGAGGACAGGGATGGAGGGACAGAGGCAGAGAGAAGAGGACAGGGATGGAGGGACAGAGGATGAGGGAAGAGGACAGGGATGGAGGGACAGAGGATGAGGGAAGAGGACAGGGATGGAGGGACAGCGGAGGAGGGAAGAAAGACAGGGATGGAGGGACAGGGATGGAGGGACAGCGGAGGAGGGAAGAAAGACAGGGATAGAGGAACAGTGTTGTAAACAATAAAGTCATGGATAGAGGAAGAGTGGCGAAGGGAAGAATAACGGGGACAGGAGCAGAGGGAAATATTGCAGGGATAGGGAGAAGGAGAGGGATAGAGGAAGAGTGGTGGATGGAAGAAGAATAGTGGTGTAGGACAGGGACAGGGGAGAGTGGTGGAGGGAAGATGAAGAGTGGTGGAGGGAAGAAGAATAGTGGTGTAGGACAGGGACAGGGGAGAGTGGTGGAGGGAAGATGAAGAGTGGTGGAGGGAAGATGAAAAATGGTGAAGGGACAGGGGAGAGTGGTGGAGGGAAGTAGTAGAGGGATAGAGGAAGAGTGGTGGAGGGAAGATGAATACTGGTGGAGGGACAGGGGTACAGGGACAGGGGAGAGTGATGGAGGGAAGTAGGACAGGGAGAGAAGAAGAATGGTGAAGGGAAGATGGATAGTGGTGGAGGGAAGATGACGAATGGTGCAGCGACAGGAGGACAGGGGCAGGGGCGGACTGACCATTTGGAAACTTGGGCACTGCCCGAGGGCCCGGGGTCAGTAGGGGGCCCCATGAGATGCCCCTGGTACCTTTTTCATAGGATTTTTTGAGTTTGGGCAAGGACACAGGGGCCCCATGATCCCCTATTGCTTGGGGGCCCCATGAGTTGTCAGTCCGCCCCTGGACAGGGGAGAGTGGTGGAGGGAAGTAGGACAGGGAAAGAAGAAGAGTGGTGAGGGGAAGATGAATACTGGTGGAGGGAAGATGACGAGTGCTGGAGGGACGGGGACAGGGGAGAGTGGTGGAGGGACAGGGGGACAGGGACAGGGGAGAGTGGTGGAGGGACAGGGGGAGAGTGGTGGAGGGACAGGGGGACAGGGACAGGGGAGAGTGGTGGAGGGACAGGGGGAGAGTGGTGGAGGGACAGGGGGACAGGGACAGGGGAGAGTGGTGGAGGGACAGGGGGACAGGGACAGGAGAGAGTGGTGGAGGGACAGGGGGACAGGGGGAGAGTGGTGGAGGGACAGGGGGACAGGCACAGAACCACGCACTCACCCACTCTACTCCTCCGTCTCCTTTCTGCAGATGTTCAGTGCTGGGCTGGCTGTGTCGCCTCTACCTGCAGTCACGTTACAGGTGGAATGCCTGTGGCACAGTCAGGGGTGGAGCACTCGGTGACAATGTATTTGTTTTGCTATAGGCTCGGCATGCTCACTCACATTTCTAAACACAATCCAAGCCCATCCTGCACACACATGACTTTATTTGCCATGTCGTTTATCATGTCACTCTGCTGCTGTGGTGGAACTACAAGTCTCAGAATGAACAAGGAATGAGAAGGAGCTCTGCATCGTGAGGTGATGCAGCATCTGGAGAGGGGTGGGCAGATGGGGGGAGAAGCATGCTATATTCAACAATAAAGTAACAGGTACTCTTGAAGTCCACCAGTCCATGACTACATTCCTGGCATCTCACAATATACAGTAACAGAACAATTTTTAGAAAAGCTCCCCATTTTATCATTAAAATGCTCCAATCCTAGCTGCCTTGGCTGAGATGATATAATCAGTCTGCTGCAGGCAGGAGGAAACATTTCCTCAGTCTCCCCTCCCTCCAGCGATCAGACTGTACCATGTAAAGGTGAGAGGCTGTAGCATAGGATGATCTGTGCCAGACATTGTATAGAATTTTATTCCAAGAAAAGGTCAGATAGAAGAGTGAATGAGGAAGCCAACACGTTTCGGGCCCAACATCACCCTTCATCAGTGGGGTGTCAGCACCCAGGTTGGGAAATGATCATGTTAAGGTCTGAACTGCAACAGCAGATAAATACTGTGACTGATGACACCTAGATTTAAATACAATTTTATTCCAATGTAAGGTCAGATAGAAGAGTGAATGAGGAAGCCAACACGTTTTGGGCCCAACATCGCCCTTCATCAGTGGAGTGTCAGCACCCAGGCTGGGAAATGATCATGTTAAGGTCTGAACTGCAACAGCAGATAAATACTGCGACTGATGACATTCAGATTTGGATACAATTTAATTCCAATGTAATGTCCGATAGAAGATCTAATGAGGAAGCCAACACATTTTGGGGCCCAACTTCACCCTTCATTAGTGGAGTCTCATCACGATCATGCCTGGGTCCAAACTGCAACAACAGTGAAATACTGGCATTGGTAAAAACCATATCCATACATAATTTTATTCCTGTATAAGGTTAGATCAAATGGGGAAGCCAACACATTTTGGGGGCAAAACCTCATGCCCCTTCATCAGTGGACTGTTAGACACGGCACTTGTCATCAGCTGGTTTGGCTACCTAACAAGTTGGTATTAGCATGATGGGATTTGTAGTTTCCCCACAGCTGGAGTGCCAAAGTTGCATACTCCTGAGATACATTGTCTGCATCTATAAGTCGTAACGAAGTAGGCAATGTTGGGTCCCTATAAGTCGTAACGAAGTAGGCAATGTTGGGCCCCTATAAGTCGTAACGAAGTAGGCAATGTTGGGTCCCGAAACGTGTTGGATTTCTCTTCTGCCCTTACATTGGAATACCATTGTGATCACCACCATGATTACTTTGGAATACCATTTTATTAATAACTTGTGTTTTGGTCTTTGTGTATGGAGGCTGCCAGCCCAGTGACCAGTTAACCTATACTAACACCACCTGCAATACTATTGGACAGCAATATCAATAGGACAGCCCTAGAGGTTCAACACTGCCTATCAAATGTCTCAATTGCCCAGAAAGAAGAGGATTTTTTTGGAAGAGGCTTCTGGAAGATCAGCCTCACAATATGAAATCTGTATAGTGAATGTATGATGGAAAATTATCTTGCTTATCCCGCTATTGTTTCTGATACTTTCAGAGATTTTGGCACCTACTAAAAGGTGGGGTTCATTGTCTGTAAGCCCCGCCCAACCCCTACAGGCATTACCCGCCCCTGAGCTTCTTATAGGAGGAAATTTGATTGCCTAAATCAGATTTTTATTTCTTTCCCTAAGAGGGGTTTGCACTGGGCACACTTACAGAGCGCCCCCCATTGGCACAGGATCACCAGTTAAACACTTGTAGGTGTGTGCCATGACCTTTCATTAGAGGGATCCACCGATTGTGTGGAGGTCAAGTCCTTAACATTTGTAGACAGCTTTACAATGGGTACAGTACTGGGTGGTGGACGAATGCATATTCTCAATGGCTGCCTTTGGGGATCGCGGTCTAAGAGTGCGTCACAAACCCGTCAGCCACTGACGGTTCGATAAACGCAAGCTTGGCTACCCATTCCTGGACTTCAAAAGGAAACAAATGACTAGAACTGGTGCGCAAGCAGCAGTGCCGCCATTGGGCGAGGATCACACTGGATTAGGTGCTGAAGGACAGGTTGACCAATCACATAGCCTGCAACTTTCTCATTTCTGACCCCACTTAATATTTAATGTAACTAAAAAACAACGCCATTGGCTGCAGAATTTTTTTGAATTGGTGACCAATAAAGACTCCTATAAACATAGGCTTGTGGGGGCGGGGTCAATTTGCGCTTCCTGTATTGGGCAGCTGTAAATTCCTCCAATGGGAAGAGGAACGTATAGTTTCTTAGAACGTTTCTTTGCTTGGGTTGATCCTATTGCACCTGATGTATGGAAGAAAGGGAAGTTTCCCGGCTCCCTGCCATCCATCAGCCAATGAAGAGATCCAAGTATGGCAGAATCTCGCCACTGGTCACTTAAAACCATCACCAACCCGCGTGCGCAGATACACCTCCCACAAGCGGTCAGGTTGACGTCTATCCAATAGCAACTGAAAATACCAAACAAGACGACATGCTGCTAAGAGGTTGTTCGGTTTACCTGTGAACCACCACAAATGTAACGCGGCCAAGATGGCAGCCATGCCCATTGCAGTTCCTGGAGCGGATCGGGGCCACCTCTTGCTTGATAAAAAGCTCAGCGCAAGTTTTCTTACTGTCAACCTGGAAGTCAATCCTGAGACATAACAGGTCATGTTTTCCAGCTCTCCTCGCAGCAGCACAGCTGAGCCAATCACAGGGGGAATGCAGGACAGTTTATTAACCCCCTAACCCCCAAGATGAATTGGGCTCCGGCTGCATTTTACAGGATACAGAGTTTTTTATTTCATTTTTTTTTAGGACCCATTTAAATATCTGCATGTACGTTCTGCAGGTGCGCTGTCATGCATCAATGTGCTTTACCTTTGTGCATTCACATGCGTTACTGAGGCACGTCGACGCACATTTCCAATGTGAATTTAGGATTTGGAATGGACAGAGATGACAACCATTGGCCAAGGTGTTGCAGACGCAACTAAATGCATGTAAACATGTTAGATGCGTTCTGATGCATTGCCCATTACTTTTGTAGGCCTCCCAATGCACATAAAATGTGCATTGCAATGCCTTCAAACGGAACGGAACAGAAATGGTCCCTCAGACATTGATGGCAGAATTGGGTGTGATCGCTGCTCTCATTCCATAACCCAAACTAGAAAATGTGTACAGCTCCACTTTAACCCCAACTTTGTTTAGTTTTGGGTGGAGTGAAGTTTTACCACCCCCCACATACACACATTGAGTCCTTGTCCATGTCCCCTCATCCAGGGGCGGACTGACAACTCATGGGGCCCCCGGGCAATAGGGGATCATGGGGCCCCTGCAGGGGCAGATTGACAACTCATGGGGCCCCCGGGCAATAGGGGATCATGGGGCCCCTATGTCCTTGCCCAATCTCAAAAAAGCCTATGAAAAAAGGTACCAGGGGCATCTCATGGGGCCCCCTACTGACCCCGGGCCCTCGGGCAGTGCCCGAGTTTCCAAATGGTCAGTCCGTCCCTGCTCAGGTCTGTATGCCTTATGCTGCCATCTTGAAGGGTTCCCAATCTGGCAGTTGGCTTTCTAGTTTATTTTACATTAAAGATCATTTCCACCCCTGGGCCCCTGTGTCCTTGGCCAAACTCAAAAAAGCCTATGAAAAAGGTACCAGGGGCATCTCATGGGGCCCCCTACTGACCCCGGGCCCTCGGGCAATGCCCGAGTTTCCAAATGGTCAGTCTGCCCCTGCCCTCATCTCTCCACCTCTCTGCAGAGCCTTTTCTACATATTCCTATGGAGCCGCCACTAGGCGGGGCAGTGATCTACTATTGTGGTGTCAGTGATATGGTGTCAGCGGCCCCCTAGTGGACGACTTATAGGAATATATTAATAAGGCACTTCAGAGAGGGGGAGCAGGGCGGAATCCTGCCATGGGGGGGGGGGGGAGTAAGATTTCCCCTAGTGGGGTTGCAGACAGCAACATGCTGACCCCAACCAAAGGTGGAGCCGCCACCAGGCGGGGCAGTGATCCAGTATTGTGGTGTCAGTGTTATGGTGTCAGCGGCCCCCTAGTGGACTACCTATAGGAATATATTGGAAAGGCACTGCAGAGAGAGGGAGAAGAGCAGAATCCTGGCATTAGAGGGGGTGGGGATTGGGAGTAAGACTTCCCCTAGTGGGGTTGTAGAAAGCAATATGCTGACCCCAATCAAAAGTGGAGCCGCCACTAGGCGGGGCAGTGATCCAGTAGTGTGGTGTCAGTGTCATGGTGCCAGCGGCCCCCAACACACACATTGAGTCCTTGTCCGTGTCCCCTCATCTCTCCACCTCTCTGCAGAGTCTTTTCTACATATTCCTATGGAGCTGCCTCTAGGTGGGGCAGTGATCCATTATTATGGTGTCAGTGTTATGGTGTCAGCGGCCCCCTAGTGGACACCCTATAGGAATATATTGATAAGGCACTGCAGAGAAGGGGAGCAGAGCAGAATTCTGCCATGGGGGGGGGGGGGGAAGTAGGATTTCCCTAGTGGGGTCACAGACATCAGTAATCAGACCCCAACCAAAAGTGAAAACAAGTTTTGGATGGATACCATAGCGAAAGTTCTGGAAAAGATGCGAAGGATAGAAATGATTGCCCGTGCCTGACTTTTGAACCTTTTTGTTTTTATCCCTGTATGGATTTTAGGTTGTCCAATAAATCGGGCTCAGCAGATGGAATCTTGTTGCTTTGCACTGTGAACACAGGAGGAGGCGGTCCTAAGGGCGGTCACATGGCACACACGGTGACTACAGCCTGGGTCAGGCTCTGTGTCACTACCACCGTGTTTGCCATCTCAGATCTCTTTCCATTCATTTGTCCTGTCATCGCCGCACAGTGGAATGTGTTTACCGAGTGACGGAGATTTCCCACAGCGTGCTTCCAGTGATGGCTCTCTGTAGACAAGACCTTTTTTTTTACATTTTTTACTTTTTTTATTTTGTGTTTTATTTATGTCTGTGACCCCCCATTAGGGAGATTTTCCCTCACTTCCTGTCCCTGTGACACCTGTACAAAAAATGGGGGCAGGAGGTTGTCACTGGGTCAGGAAAACATGGAGAGCAATAAAAACATTATTAATAGTTTCAATCCAAAAAAGTTACAACTTTTTAAATAAATACATTTGTTGTTTTTTTTTTTTAATATAGTCTGTGGAGGTTTCACGCTCTGCCTTGCTCAGCACAAAAATTTGCACCATCCTGACATGTGAGCCCACATATGGCGCATTACCAGCGGCCTTTAACAATGGGGACGCAGTGACATCACCAACGCGCTGTGTTCGGACAACAGAATGCTACCAGAATAATGCCCTCCCCTCCTTATGGAGAGACTCCGTATGAACAGGCGGCCCCAGTTTTGGAGGAGGTTCAAGGTCCCGGCGAAGGTCGGCAAGAACAGGACGGCGTATTGTCCCCTCGGCTGATTGGTGGGTGGAAAAAACATTTGTAGTATCAGTGAACCTTTGTGTCGCCGTCCGCGGACAAGAGACGGTTCATGCAGGAAATGTACGCAGTTTATCGACACAGAGATACATTTGTGTGACACCGAGAAGGGATACATTTGTGTGACACCGAGAAGGGATACATTTGTGTGACACCGAGAAGGGATACATTCGTGTGACACCGAGAAGGGATACATTCGTGTGACACCGAGAAGGGATACATTCGTGTGACACCGAGAAGGGATACATTCGTGTGACACCGAGAAGGGATACATTTGTGTGACACCGAGAAAGGATACATTTGTGTGACACCGAGAAAGGATACATTTGTGTGACACCGAGAGCGGATACATTTGTATGACACTGAGAAGAGATACATTCGTGTGACACCGAGAACGGACACATTTGTGTGACACCGAGAAGAGATACATTCGTGTGACACCGAGAAGGGATACATTTGTGTGACACCGAGAAGAGATACATTCGTATGACACCGAGAAGAGATACATTCGTGTGACTCCGAGAAGAGATACATTCGTGTGACACCGAGAAGAGATACATTCCTGTGACACCGAGAACGGACACATTGTGTGACACCGAGAAGAGATACATTCGTGTGACACCGAGAAGGGATACATTTGTGGGGACACAGAAAAGAGAAGCATTTATGGTGACACCGTCCAAGAACATGTACATTTCTGGTGACACCGAGAAGAGATACATTTGTGTGACACCGAAAAGGGATACATTTGTGTGACACCAAGAAGGGGTACATTTGTGGGGACACCGAGAAGAGATACATTTGTGGGGACACTGAGAAGGGATACATTTGTGTGACACCGAGAAGGGATACATTTGTGGGGACACCGAGAAGAGATACATTTGTGGGGACACTGAGAAGGGATACATTTGTGTGACACCGAGAAGGGATACATTTGTGGGGACACCGAGAAGGGATACATTTGTGGGGACACCGAGAAGGGATACATTTGTGTGACACCGAGAAGGGATACATTTGTGGGGACACCGAGAAGGGATACATTTGTGTCACATCGAGAAGGGATACATTTGTGGATCACCAAAAAGTCTGATCATTGGAAGAGAGCGGAGCTGGAGAACTGACCACGCTGTGCTCTCATATCTAGTGTGGTCAGTAGTTGATGGGAAAGCAGAGGGACTGGCAGGAACGCCGGGGATTTCACACATAGGTAGCAATACAGAGAGAACAGGAGACTTCTTCATACAAGTACATGGGACAACAGGCACAGATCAGGAATGGGCAATGGTGGGTTTGCATATTATTTAATGGTGGTCCCGCACAAAAAAAGTGTGGGGTTCCCTCTAAAAATACATGCCAGACCCTCATCTTGGCAAGGCACCTTGTCCCCTTGTTGATGGGGACAAGGTCCTCTTCCCCACAACCCCACCCTGGTGGCTGTGGGGGTCTACAGATGGGGGACTTATCGGAATTTGGAAGTCCTCTTTACCAATGAGGGGGCCCCCAGATACTTACAAACATACCAGATAAATTCCATGATGTAAATGCATTGTCAGTCACCCATCCATCAATGCAGATCCATGGCAATCATGATGGACACCACCCATCGACCCACCAAAGGAAAGATATCCCACCACCCAATCGGCTTCGTCACGTTCTCGCTGCTCACTCTCCTGGACTTTGACGCTAAATTTAAACAAAGGGGCGGGGTCTCCTGAGGGATTTGATTGACCAAGTATGGCTATGGCCAGATTTGGTCAATGTCAATGCCCAAATATGGAAATGTGGGCCATAGATGGTCAATGAGATCATTCCAAATTCCCGTCCTGGACATCCAAACAGCCGTAATGTGGTAGGAACACGGGTTCGGATCGAACCTGGCGCTCATCCACCAGATTTCCAGCAGGAATTTTCTGTACTCGCAGAAACTGTTTTAGCCTGAAAAAAAGACAACGAATGCAGCCACCAGGTCTAGGAACTTGAGTTGACATACTCTTGGTGAGTCGCCGTCCGGAAAGCGTGGGACCTCTCAAAACAGCTGATTTGTAGTACAGCTAAGGACCCCACATGTGCGGTTTGTTTCGTTCCCGAATAGAAATTTGGGTGAATTTTTCGTTATTCGAGATTCGGATGCATTTCTATTATATACAAGCACCCCCGTAAAGGATGTGTGTGGCCACGCCCCTCACGACGTATGCAGGAGCAGAGCAGGGAAGACTGTTGTATAATCGGAACAATCAGTTTTATAACCGGACAATACGGTAAAAAAAAAGATTCAGAGATTTCTGGGATCTGAACTGGGATTGGGGTGATAAAATGAGCAGCGTGTTATCTGCGGCGGCCATCGTGCTTTGTGAGCCGTTTTACTATGGCGATCGTTCAGCGACCACTAAACTTAACAACGCAGCGTTCCCAGACGCCATAACCTTTTGTGTTCTCTATAAAATTCCGGTGTCAGTGCCCGCGTCTGTCCTTTAGCAGCTACAAACAAGTCCGGCGCTGAGGTAATAATTATTCTGCTTGCAGCCTGCGTTTGCTTCTTCCATCCGTGCGCTGCAGGCAGATCGATATATCGGGGAGATTTCAGGTGGGCGATAACGTATCGACCTCTGCTGGAGGGCAGGATGTCACGCTCAATCTGTTCCAGAAATAATCCACAAAAAAGTAATAAAAATGTCAGTTTTATTGGGAGGGTAAAATAATTCACCCGAGGCCGCCTATGTTCATTGACAGGATTTTTTTTTTTTTTGCAGATGTTACCTGCTTCTGCCCTGTAGAGCTAAACTGACCCGTGCACTTGTTGAGATCTTTCAAAATGAGAGTTGGGTGGGAGGCCCCCCTATATTATAACCTGGGTGGGAGGCCCCCTTATATTATAACCTGGGTGGGAGGGCCCCCTATATTGTAACCTGGGTGGGAGGGCCCCCTATATTATAACATGGGTGGGAGGGCCCCCTATATTGTAACCTGGGTGGGAGGGCCCCCTATATTATAACATGGGTGGGAGAGCCTCCTATAATATAACATGTGTGGGAGGGCCCCCTATTTTATAACCTGGGTGGGAGGGCCCCCTATATTATAACCTGCGTGGGAGGGCCCCCTATATTATAACCTGGGTGGGAGGGGCCCCGATATTATAACCTGGGTGGGAGGACCCCCTATATTATAACCTGGGTGGGAGGACCCCCTATATTATAACCTGGGTGGGAGGGCCCCCTATATTATAACCTGGGTGGGAGGGTCCCCTATATTATAACCTGGGCGAGAGGGCCCCCTATATTATAACCTGGTCGGGAGGGCCCCCATATAATAACCTGGGTGGGAGGGCCCCCTATATTATAACCTGGGTGGGAGAGACCCCTATATTATAACCTGGGTGGGAGGGCCCCCTTGTGTTGGGTGTTTCTGCCCACCTTGGCATGTTAGGTGTTCCTGCCCACCTTGCAAAGTTGGGTGTCTCTGCCTCCCTTGGAGTGTTGGGTGTTCCTGCCCATCTTGAAGTGTTGAATGGCTCCCACCTTGCAATATCGGGTGTTGGCACCTTTTTTAGGGGTTGAGTGCTCATCCCCTACTTCAGAATGTTGGGTGTTCCTGCCCACTTTGGAGTATAGGGTGTTGGGTGTTGTTTCCCACTTTGGAATGTTGAGTACCCCCCCCCCCACACACACACACACCCACACACACCATGAAAGTGTTGGGTGTTGCTCCCCACCTTGAAATGTTAAGTGTTGCTCCCCCCCTTGAAATCCAGGAGGTTGCCACACATCTTATAGTGTTGGGTGTTTCCATACACCTTGAAGTTTTGGGCGTCCCTGCCCATCTTGAAGTGTTGAGTGGCTCCCAGCTTGCAATATTGGGTGTTGGCACCTTTTTTGGGGAGTTGAGTGCTCCTCCCCTACTTCGGAATGTTGGGTGTTTCTGCTCACTATTTAGTGTCGGGTGCTGCAACCCACCTTGGTGTGTTGGATGTTCTTCCCCATTTTGGTGTTCCTGTCCACTTTGAAGTGTTGGGTGTTGCTGCCCAAGTTGGAGTGTTGATTGCCCCAACACCTTAAAGTTTTAGGCTCTGCAGCACCCACCAAACACTGTTATTTCTGTTTAGGGTGGATTAACCCTTTAACTGTCCTTTAGTCTAAAATGGCAGCTAATAGAGAATGGAGGCCACACAACTAAAAGACAACTATCTGATTGTTTTTGTGTTTTGACTTGAGGTGCACTTGCGACTTGAGTACCGTCCGTGATACTCTTTTTATTTGCACTGACATCTAGTATTTCAGGACAAGCTTTCGGGGTATACCCCCTTCTTCAAGGTCCAACGTTTTGTGCATCAGTACTGCTTGGACCTTGAAGAAGGGGGTACATCTCGAACGCTTGTCCTGAAATATTGGATGTTAGAGCAAATAAAAAAAGCACGACGGACGGTACTCAATAGTTTCTGTGCTTTCACTAAAAGTTTCAAATTTACTTTTTCATTCAGAAAATTCTTGGATACCTCGAGGGCAGGGGCGGACTGACCACTCATGGGGCCCCTGGGCAATAGGGGATCATGGGGCCTCTGTGTCCTTGCCCAAACTCAAAAAAGCCTATGAAAATGGGTATTCATACCCAGGGGCGGACTGACCATTTGGAAACTCGGGCACTGCCCGAGGGCCCGGGGTCAGTAGGGGGCCCCATGAGATGCTCCTGGTACCTTTTTCATAGGCTTTTTTGAGTTTGGGCAAGGACAGAGGGGCTCCATGATCCCCTATTGCACGGGGGCCCCATGAGTTGTCAGTCCGCCCCTGTTCATACCCCTTGAGACTCCTTTTAGATAATGGAAAACAGGAATAGCTTTGCAAACTACAGTGCTTGGAAAAAGTATTCATACCCCTTGAAAGTCCTTTCCGATAATGGAAGATGGGATCGTCAGCTTCGTAAATAACAGTGCCTTGAAAAAGTATTCATACCCCTTGAGCAGGGGCAAACTGACAACTCATGGGGCCCCCGGGCAATAGGGGATCATGGGGCCCCTGTGTCCTTGCCCAAACTCAAAAAAGCCTATGAAAAAGGTACCAGGGGCATCTCATGGGGCCCCCTACTGACCCCAGGCCCTCGGGCAGTGCCCGAGTTTCCAAATGGTCAGTCCGCCCCTGCTCGAGGGTGTTTTCCATTCTGTGCTCAGGATGGTTAGGCCATCACATCGCCTCTGATATCTTCTTCTTCTATCCGCTCAGCCATGTTTTTCTTCGTTCTATAATTAATGATCCTGCACAATGCACAGCGGCGGTGACATTCCTTGTTGCCTGTCCTGCTCCGTGTTTATAAATAAAGGTTGTTAAATCAGATTTTACAGCGCCGTCCTTACCTCCAGATCGTAAATATTGTTTCGGGTGCTCTGACGCGGCTGTAATTAGCGGTCAGGTTATGGCAGCTTTTGCTTTTCACGCTCAATTAATTGCCATGTGACACGCTCGTTATCACTCGACTTCGCCAGAGTAAAGTAGATGTTTAAGCACGGCAAAGAAAAAAAAATTTGTAAATTATGGACATCACTGCCGAGGACGAATCTCAGAGGCCTTGCATGAATTGCTATTCGTTTTCTGAATGGCGCCCTAATTCACTAAGCCAACACACACGTTGCCCTGCGATGCAAGCCAACGCACCATGGTGCACTGCATTCCAGGTCTGATTTTTAGGATGTTTTGGTTCGTTGGCATCCCATTGATTTCAATAGGCTGCCTTACCGCAAAGCATGGAAATGTAACACAGTTAATGCACCACAAACGGGCCTGGAAGGTTTGCCGCATTCATTTTCCTGCATCTGACCCAATCTAATCACATTCCTTTATGTTCAGACAATATCTGGACTTTTGCTCTTTTATGGCACATTTGGGTCTAACAGTTGGGTGGTATTTATACAAAAAGTTTTGAGATTAGTTTTGTGACAAGCCAACAGATGGCAGCACAAGGCTGCACACACAGTCACAGGGAGCACCAACCTTTATAAGCCAGTGTGCCAAAAGACATCGTCCTGTGTACATCGGGAGTTGTGCAACTGGTGCAATTCTGACCACATCTGAACAGCAAGTTAGAACAAAGAGCAAACGTAAAATTTTGCGTGAAAAGTTTTGTCACCGGTAATGATCGTTGACATATAGGATGGGTCATCCACGGCACAGTGACTATGTTCTTGGCAGACTTCAACGTGGTGTTCCTTCTGCTCCTGGGTCAGCAGCCTGGGGACGGACTTATCAGCAACACGTCACATGTACCAATCACACGCGAGGATTGCCTGGACTGTTCCATATGACACGCCGACAACGGCAGCAATTGTTCTCCGACGATCATCATGCACAAGTTGCTGAATGGTTTCAGCATTTTTGATGGTTGAGCTCGTGTTCCTGATCTCTAGTCATCTTTCAGCGATGTTCTTCCGCTCTTGAAGCGCACGTGTCACTCAAAGCTCCTCGAACACCTCAAAACTCCTCGATCGCCTCAAAGCTCCTCGAACACCTAAAAGTCCTCAATCACCTCAAAACTCCTCGATCCTCTTGAAGCACACATATCACTCAAAACTCCTCGAACACCTCAAAACACCTTGATCACCTCAAAACTCCTCGAACACCTCAAAACTCCTCGAACACCTCAAAACACCTCTATCACCTCAAAACTCCTCAAACACCTCAAAACTCCTCGATCACCTCAAAGCTCCTTGAACACCTCAAAACTCCTTGATCACCTCAAAGCTCCTCGAACATCTCAAAACTCCTCGAACACCACAAAGCTCCTCAATCACCTCAAAACTCCTCGAACACCTCAGAACTCCTCAATCACCTCAAAACTCCTCGAACACCTCAAAACTCCTCAATCACCTCAAAACTCCTCGAACACCTCAAAACTCCTCGAACACCTCAAAACACCTCTATCACCTCAAAACTCCTCAAACACCTCAAAACTCCTCGATCACCTCAAAGCTCCTTGAACACCTCAAAACTCCTTGATCACCTCAAAGCTCCTCGAACATCTCAAAACTCCTCGAACACCTCAAAACTCCTCGAACACCACAAAGCTCCTCAATCACCTCAAAACTCCTCGAACACCTCAGAACTCCTCAATCACCTCAAAACTCCTCGAACACCTCAAAACTCCTCAATCACCTCAAAACTCCTCGAACACCTCAAAACTCCTCAATCACCTCAAAACTCCTCGAACACCTTAAAACTCCTCAATCACCTCAAAACTCCTCGAACACCTCAAAGCTCCTCAATCACCTCAAAACTCCTCGAACACCTCAAAACTCCTCGAACACCTTAAAACTCCTTAATCACCTTAAAACTCCTCAATCACCTCAAAACTCCTCAAACACCTCAAAACTCCTCAATCACTTCAAAACTCCTCGAACACCTCAAAACTCCTCGAACACCTTAAAACTCCTCAATCACCTCAAAACTCCTCGAACACCTCAAAGCTCCTCGAACACCTCAAAACACCTTGAACGATTCATTGCAGCATCACCATAAACTTGTAACATTGTCACATTTAGAAATGGTTACACTGTTGTACCGTTCTTTGTGGTTTTTGCTCAATATTTAGTGTGTTGCTCTTGATTTATATATGAATTAAATGTTGGTAGATGCTTTATTGACACTAATAGGAAAACTTTGCATAGTATTACTGTTTCTGTTGAATTCTTTTACACCTTTTTTTTTTTACACGCGGTTTACAGATATTGGAAAATGTTCTCCATATTGTGCTGACTTAATATGAGGACGTCATGTTCATCGCCTTCAGGTGGCTGTCCTCACCTGATTTTTCGCCGATGTCACCTAATTACCACCAAACACCGATCATAAGCTCTGGTCAGGCTGGGAAGAGTTTTTGTTTAAACCCACAACAGTACAATCAGTCTGTAGATGCATTAAAGCATGCTGGTTATACTCACTGTGGGGTTAATCCTCTGCATTGTGTAAAAAAAGCTGTTTGATCCCTCACCTAGTACCCCTTGTTTGGCTTTGGCTGACCATGAGGAGTGAGGTCCATCAGGCCCTTTAGCTAGGTGGACCTAAGTTTGGGTTGGTTCCATCAAGAGTCAAGGAAGGGTCCTTTCTCTTCGGGAGGGGACCATATGACATGCCCGAGTGCACTTTTTTTGTTTAGTTTTTGCGCATTGCACCACAGGCTTGTAAAAGCCACGAAAATCTGAATACCAGAAGAAAGACCACAGTGCCTCAAGAAAGAGTACCTTTTTAACAGAGACACCCCTGCTGCTCCTTGGGAAGGGGGAGGGGGCACATGTAGAGGATTTCCACTTTTGTCCCTTTAAAGTGGAAAATATCTCTAAAAGAACCCACTAGAATAGAAATATGGGAGCTGCCATTGCTGGCTCATACTTGAAGGGATAACGCCTGAGACTGTCATCTTCGTCATCTTCATCCTTTTCAAGTCAGTTTCCTGCGACAGCTTCCCTTCTGAAGATAGCTTTCTGTTGAACGTCCAGAAGGTGGCAGTACAGGCCCAGCAGATGAAGGCTTTCTATTTCAGTGCATTGCACATGGACTAGGCAGACTACATGATGAATTATTACATGTCACCACCTTGTCCCTGTAACTGTTACACACAGGGGCGGACTGACCATTTGGAGGGCCCGGGGTCAGTAGGGGGCCCCATGAGATGCCCCTGGTACCTTTTTCATAGGCTTTTTTGAGTTGGGCAAGGACACAGGGGCCCCATGATCCCCTATTGCCCGGGGGCCCCATGAGTTGTCAGTCCGCCCCTGGAAGAATCAGATCCTTTGCAGTCCTGGTTCTGATACCCTCATTAATTGTGTGTGTTGTTTTTTTTTTTTTTTAACCACCTCCATTGCATCATGCAATGATCCAATCACTTGTGAGCAAAAAGTTTTTTTAATGCTTCCGGCACATGATTGGATGTTCACCTCATTTCACGCCATTCACGAAGATAAGGGAAAATTCTCTTTGCAATGTGAAAATTGATTTTGAAAGTGGACATGCTCAGGGGCGGACTGACAACTCATGGGGCCCCTGGGCAATAGAGGATCATGGGGCCCGTGTCCTTGCCCACACTCAAAAAAGCCTAGAAAAAAGGTACCAGGGGCATTTCATGGGGCCCCCTATTGACCCCGGGCCCTCGGGCAATGCCCGAGTTTACAAATGGTCAGTCCGCCCCTGGACATGCTTTACTAAATCGGGGTGAGTGTATCTTGTGACGGGGCGAAGACACGCTCAGGCCTGGAACCAGGGAATACTTTTCACCGCTGAATAGAGGCAGGTGGGTGAAAAAAGATGAACGCCAGAATAAAACCAGAACCACAAACTGGACATTTTTCAGCCCCTGTGTGGACGGAGCGTAGGTAGGTGAGCAAGGCTTGCGCAGAAACATTGAACCCGGTGCACTCAGGATTACATTTAATTGCAGAGAATCCTCAGCGGCCGAGATGCTAATAAACTGAGAGATTGATGATTAAACTCAGACACATAATTATTCGTTCACCTCGCTCCCCGCTTTACAAGCCTCACGTTTAATCACGTTAATTCGCTCTGACGCCTGTCGAGATTTTCCTTTAATCCGCATTGTTCTGGCATGAAAGAGAAATTCAGAAAGCCGGGAAGATGAATGTAAAGAGGACCTGTCTGTTACAAGTCAGGAGGCAGCCGGATTGGACATCGGTCGTCAGAGCCCAGGGCAGCCTCTTCTGCCTCACAGGTAAAATGTGCAATAAAAATGTGTGAAGCTCTACACCCAAAAAACGATGCAGGAGCTTCTCTGTCATGGGTAGAGCAGCCAATTCAAATGAATGGGCTACCTTCTGTGTGTCACATGATAAGCACACAAAGAAGCAAGGGAAAAAAAACTCAGTCATGTGACGCAAAGGTGTGAATGGAAAGGTTAGAACCTCAATCACATGCTCCTTAGCACAGTGATGAATGGCAGCCGTTAGGACAGATTGCTGATCATGTGTTCACTGTGATGGCCAATTACAGTGATCACATGATTGTAAAGCCCCTGAAACCCCTCTAGTGTTTAGATTTTTTAAAAAGGTTGCTTAGAGTCTGCAGAAAAGGGTTACAATTGTAACTTTTTCAGTTGTTGTTTTGCATTTGTTTGTTTTTTACATATACAATCTTAGTTGTACCAATAAACAGTTAATGCTTGACAAAGGATCCCCAGAGCACCATAGTACAAATACATCTCTTTCAGGCAGTCTGTCTCTCATTGAAACTTCAGACTGAGCCAACCTATAAGGCTCCATTTACACACAAAAAAAAATAGTTTTGACTTTGGATGCACTGCGGGTCTTATCCATCTTAAAGTGGGCCTTAATGGCTTCTGAATACGCTCCCCCATTCCTCTTTTAAAAAAAAAAGGCGCATGCGCAGATGCACCGCCTGTTAGGGATCTGGGTATGACCAGAAATGTGTGGACTGACACAGGGAAGTAGCAGGCTTCAGGAACACAGGCATAGTCAGGGCTGGAGAGGTGGAATGGTCAGGCGGGCCGTAAGGCACTGTCGGGCACCGCACGGCGGGATCTCTAGTGATCCACAGAACAGGATTCCCCAGGGCGCGGAGTCTAAGCCCCAGTCTGCCTTTTCACCAGAGCCCCTGATGGTGGGGATGGACTTGGTGCAGGACTGAGACCAGCTCGCAGCCCCTGAGTGCACCCAACTGTGGTAGAGGGGTCCGTCGAGGGTATGTACTGGGGGAAAGCCTGATGTGAAGGGGCTGGCAGGTTTGCACAGTAGTGACTGGATCCGTGCGGGATGGATGGATCGTCTGGGTAGCGTCAGGCATAGTCAGGCAGGCCAGGTCAGCAACGTGCGGGCAGTGAGGTACCGGAGGAGCAGGCAGAGAATAGTCAGGGTCACAAGCCTGGTTCAGTAACTTACGGTACAGAGGATCAGGCAGAAGGATGGTCAGGCAAGCCAGGGGTTCAACAGGAGACGGTCAGCAGAGGTCAGGATCAAAGCAGGGTCAGCAACTAGGCAGATAGGCAGGAACACAGGATACCAGGTACAGGGGCTCATGGGAAACATACACCAAGGCACTGATCACAGGCCTGGTCATTCCTTAAATACACCTCCTGCAATCAGCCCCAGGTGTTGGATGACTGCAGGAGTGAACTTCTGGCTGCTGAGAGCACCCGCTGGTCAGCCCTGGTACTGCAGCCCACACAGCAGGTGAGTCCCACCACCAGTGCTAAGTCCATTCCTGACACCGCCTGTCTCTTCAAGGCACTTGGGAGCTGGCAGAGATCTGTACGTGTGTCACAGATTTCCCAAGCATGTGTACAAATGCCCCCAGCTTCTGTAAATGGGCCCTAAATAACATGTGCATGCGTGGAGACGGAACGCGTGCGTGTGCATGCTGCGGCTTAGTAGCACACTGCCTCATGGGATAGATGTGACATAGCCATCCCAGGAAGCAGTGGGACCCAGCCTAGGCTGAAAAACTGAAAAGTCCAGCCTTGCAGCAGGGCTACAGAATAAAAAATTGTTTTAGCGATTAACTTCAGAGCTACTAACCTCATGTTGACTTTCTATTACTGATTGCTCAGCAATGGCAACGCAATTCAAAAAAAGGAAAATGCGCTTCCCCTTTGCGTTAACCTTTTGAACAACGCTGCGACTTACAGCCGGAATGGTTTAAATTGTTCTGAGGCCTTAACAGGGCCGCGACGGAGAGCAAAAATAGCAGTCCCAAACAATGGTGTCATCTGCCTTATGAGTGACACCTTTTTTTTTGAATGTCACCATTTTCTGGAAGGACAGAAACATGTGAAAGGTGGCGGGGAAGGGAGGGCTGCTGGCCTGGAACATCTAATAACAGCAGGTGACTCCTTGGTAGTGTTCTTCTTCATGGCAGGACTCCCAGGAAAGTGGAATTAGCACCGCGCCCTTCTCGCTGTATGAGGATTCCAAAATAATCCATCCGCCTTCGCTGATCAAGCGTTCCTCCCAGCTCAACTATCTATTATAGAAAGGATCTCACAGGGAGATAAACACTTTATTGCATCTCATTTACATGGGAACCGGGATGAATCACCGCTCCGCTCCCCGATGGAAGGAGAAATATTCCACCTCAACCTCAGAATTAACCTTTGTTACATTTTATGTTACCTTCACTCCTTCTTTATTCTCGGACACATTGGCCCTGATGGATCCAGCTTCAAACAGCACCTAAGGCCCCTTCAAATGTACCTACAGCACAGTCTAGTCAAAACTTTTCTTTGGGTTTTTGGATGGAGGAATTCCTAGTCAGTGTATTTTTTGCTGCCTGTGTCCTGTTAGAAAGATTTCCCTTCACTTCCTATCCTAGAAACACAACAGGAAGTGAGAGGAAATCTCGCCAAAGTGAATTTCTCTCTTAGACATGGGTCACCATAACCAAAGTGTCCCCATCAGAAGATTATTCATTCTGGTGATCGTCAGACTTGAGAATTCCCATCATGTTTGGCCCGGTGGCACCTTTTGGTTAAGTGCAGAATCTGTTCTTATCAATGTCCAGTAGGGGGCAGACTGTCATCATTCTGGCCTTTTGACTGGGATGGCTAGTTGAGTGGGATCTCTGCTGGTACAATGGGGGTCCTGAGGGGTCTTCCCGTGGGAGCACAAACCACAGTGCCCAAAGGGTAGGGTGGCCACCTCATGCCTTTAAAACCGAACACATATTTATTACCACCTTAATCAGCCCCAGAACCTGTGTAATTAATACGTGTTCGGGTTTTAAAGGGATGAGGTGGCAACCCTAATTCCCTGGTGGAGGATTGCTAGGGGCTCAAGGCCTGATTTGACAGTGCTACCTTCTCTGGCCAGGGGCTGGGAAGGCAGAGGGTCCGCTGTGTCAAGCGCCCCCAGGGGTGCCGAAGTACCACTATGGGTTTGTGACTGCACTGTGTGACCCAGCACTAGGCCACAACAAGGGCCATGGATAAGGGGGTAGCACCAGTCCTCCTGTATGGGGTCCAGCTCAGCAGGGGTCACAGACAGCTGGGTGAATTGGATGTGGGCCGGGGGGGTGATCGACACGGGGGGCAATTACTAGAACCGACCCCCTGGCTCTCTCTGGCTTCTTCTCCTCTCCCTCCTGCTGGCTTTCAGCGGTTGCAGAGAAAGTCATACAGGGGATCAGTTCCAGTAATCGCCACCCCCTCAATGTACCCATCACCCTCCCTGTGCACCATACATTTCCCCCTGCTGCCCAAGCCCCCCATGTGCCGCAAGCCCGCTGTGCTGTCAGCTTCCTTCCTCCCCTTCCCACAGGCAGCTGCAAGCACACAGTAGGATCCTTCAGGAAAGGTGCCAGTAAATATGTCACATTTACCAGATCCTGAATGAGCGCAATGAGTGATAGGTAGCGATCTCTCCCTGTATTCATTCATACTTGAAGCATTGTAAACTGTGGTTGTTTTTTTTGGGGGGTTGGCTGTATGGGGCAACGTGGTTTCTAACAGCACCCTTGGCAATGGCACCAAAACTTTTATTCTGCCCTACACCTCATTGACTAGCTCTTTTGGCTGAGACTGGGTTGATTTTTGTTACCAGTTTGAAGATCTAGTCTTTGCTCTAGCACTGGCACCTTTTATTTTCTATTGAATTATTTTTCCCATTGTGTGCATGACTTTACACTTATTTATGTGTTTTTTCTCACTCAGGATGGAGAGTGTGGCTCTTTGGTGGAGTCTTGGTGTAGGATGTGCAGTCCTTAGGTTCCTTCCTTGCCTTAGGGATCTCTGTTCGGGAGAGCCCCCCCCCTCAGGACTTGTTTGTTGGCTTTGGCTGATCATGAGAAGCGGGGTCCTCTGGGCCTTTTGGCTAAGTGGACCTGGGTGTGCCTTGCCCCCGTCAGAAGTCTTGGCTCTGGGGGGTTCAGGGACGGATTTTTCCTCATTCGGAGGGTCCATTTGACACGTGTTAAGTGCATTTTTTTTTTGCACATTGTACAGCAGCCAAAGATTAACAGGACAAATTGAAAGGTTGAATCTGCCCAGTGGGGACACAGAAAGGAATTAAAACTTCACAAGGCCTCTAACTCCTAACCACTTCATCCAAAACTAAAACTAACAGAGGTACAGGCCAAAAGGATCACTAGAAGCCCCCCTTAGCCTGCCTGTAGTGGGCAGTTGTGCACAGTGTAGTGCAAAGCAACCTCGGATCTAGTGTATATAGTGGGAGAAAAGACCAGGGTTCCTCGCAGAAGCACTGTGAAAATCCTGATAATTCTGACCCAATGGGGTATAAAAGGAGAAAAAAAATGTTGAAATTTGGATTTTGATTCATATTTCCCCAGGATGTAGCTTGGTGGGAAATGATCTTCCACCTCCTAATCATAAACCTGCATGGTAGTTTAATCACAGGTGGAACAGAAGGGTGCAGCTTTGTACGCAAATAAAATCTACTTTTACAGCTCATGTCATTTAAGGACTCCGTGTGTATGGGAGATACAGCCATCAATGATGGGGCCTAATTTACTGTGTGTGTGCTTTCTGGATGCAGACCAGCTCCCAGGTCCGGGGTGAGATAGGCCACGTGTAAAATTCCAGGCTCCCTTTGTACTGCCAAGTACCTTAGAATCAAAATGGACGTCCCCTTTAAGTGTTTCCAAACTTAAAGTGAACCTTTCACCATGAATTGTCCTTTCCGCCATTCCCTTCCTTCCTGGCTTGTTTACTGGCTGTCATGTCTTTACGTGGCCAGACGTGGACATCGGTCAGCAACCACTGGTCATCTGGATCTCCGAGTGTGTGAGTTCTAGTGGCACGTCATCAGGGGGCCAGCTGTGAAAGCTAGGCCTCCTAATGATCTTGGATCCAAGATGGTGGTGTGGAAGAAGAGAGGAACGCAAAAAAACTTTTCCTGAAAGTTAGACATCGCTGGACTCCATGGACTAGTGAGTATGTGTTTTTTAATCATGAACATATTTATTGTAGTGGCCGAATTAAATATTTATTTACTTATTAATAAAAGCATTAATACATTAATCATGTATCATTTAGAAGTATATTTCTATCTATACAGTGTGAGTCCATTTATAAAGTGCATTTCTTTTTAAAAAGTATCAACTGCAATGTATCCATTTATAAAGTTTGTAATCCATTTCGAAAGTATATTTCTATTTATAAAGCATGTATCATTTATTAGGTATATTTCCATTTATCAACTACAATGTATCCATTTATAAAAAAATATATATAACATTTCAAAAGTATATTTCTATTTATAAAGTATGTATTATTTATTAAGTATTTTTCCATTTATCAACTGCAATGTATCCATTTATAAAGTTTGTAATCCATTTCAAAAGTATATTTCTATTTATAAAGCATGTATCATTTATTAAGTATATTTCCATTTACCAACTACAATGTATCCATTTGTAAAAAAATATATATAACATTTCAAAAGTATATTTTTATTTATAAAGCATGGATAATTTATTAGGTATATGTCCATTTATCAACTACAATGTATCCATTTATAAAGTATATTTCTATCTATAAAGTATGTACCAATAATAAAGTATGTATCCATTTATTACCCCCTGCGGTAGCCTACTCCATCTCATGTACCCTTTGGTTAATACATTTGTTATTGGTGTCACTATTTTTTGAACTGAAGTTCCTAGTGCCAAGGATACATTAACATTGTACACCCCTGTTGACTTAAAGTGGTTGTAAACCCTTACATATACCCAGTGAAGCGACTGGCCTTGGGTGATACACAGAGATGAAACAATCCCTCCTACATAAATTGTGCCGGCAGCTCTCTCTCTCCTCTACATCTGTTCAAAGCCCATAATTATAAAGCTTGTCTGAGCTCACTATAAACTGCAGAGCTCAGTGTGGAGAGCTCTAAGAGCTGATTGGAAGGAAAGGGCACACCGTCCTTCACACAGCACACAGGAACAGAGCTGAGGCTGTCAACCACAGGCTGTGCCCTTCCCTGTCACCATTTTTCTCTTGGTGTCAGGCAGGGGTGTATTTACCACAAGGCAAACAAGGAATTTGCCTAGGGCAGCATTTTTCAGGGGGGGCAGCACTGCCCCTCAGAAGAAGGGAAGGAAGAAGGGACACGTGGCATGGAGACCAGATGGGATCTGAGAGAGGCTGTGGGCTGCTTGACGGTGTATGCAGAGCCTGACTCTCCTTCCGAGGGATGTCCAGAGCTGTGAAGGTGAGTGTCTTCTCTCTCTCAACGGGGGGGGGGGGGGGGGGGCAGTATATGGGGGTGGTGGTAGTGGAAAGCTCAGCTGCAGGTGCAGGGATGTTGGTCAATGTCAGGATCTATCCACAGCGGGGGGGTGGTGGTGTTGATTGGTGTCAGGGGGTGTTGGGTGGCCAATTTTGGTGTTGCCTAGGGTAGCACAAAACTTAAATATACCACTGGTGTCAGGAACACTTGTTAGAAGTGATTCATGCTGATAGTAGAGGGGAAGCAGACAAAAATGATACTAAGTGCTCTGGATTGAGACAAGTAAAGACTGTAGAGGGATATGCTTTGTTCATATTTCATGTCTGAGGTTTACAACCACTTTAATGACAACATATCCTCTATATTAAAGGCCCATTTAGATCTTTGTGGTGCATTAACATGCATTATGTGTTATGCTTTAACATGCGTTGCGTTAAGATAGCCCATTGAAATGAATGGACTGCCAATGCATCCTAAAATGCCAGACATGACCCTTTTGTAGTAATGCAATGCATTACAGTGTGTTGCTGCAGTGCAAGTGCATTGCCTCCCTGTGTTGGGGTGCATTTCCTTCCTGAGTTGGGGTGCATTGCCTTCCTGTGATGGGGTGCATTGCCTTCCTGCATTGGGATGCATTTCCTTCCTGCGATGGGGTGCATTTCCTTCCTTCATTGGGGTGCATGGTCTTCCTGCATTGGGGTGCATTGCCTTCCTGCGATGGGGTGCATTTCCTTCCTGCGATGGGGTGCAGTGCCTTCCTGCGATGGGGTGCATTGCCTTCCTTTGTTGGGGTGCATTGCCTTCCTGCGATGGGGTGCATTTCCTTCCTTCATTGGGGTGCATTGCCTTCCTTCATTGGGGTGCATTGCCTTCCTGCGATGTGGTGCATTGCCTTCCTGCATTGGGGTGCATTGCCTTCCTGCGATGGGGTGCATTGCCTTCCTGCGATGGGGTGCATTGCCTTCCTTCGTTGGGGTGCATTGCCTTCCTGTGTTGGGGTGCATTGCCTTCCTTCGTTGGGGTGCATTTCCTTCCTTCATTGGGGTGCATGGTCTTCCTGCATTGGGGTGCATTGCCTTCCTGCGATGGGGTGCATTTCCTTCCTGCGATGGGGTGCAGTGCCTTCCTGCGATGGGGTGCATTGCCTTCCTTTGTTGGGGTGCATTGCCTTCCTGCGATGGGGTGCATTTCCTTCCTTCATTGGGGTGCATTGCCTTCCTTCATTGGGGTGCATTGCCTTCCTGCGATGGGGTGCATTGCCTTCCTGCATTGGGGTGCATTGCCTTCCTTCGTTGGGTTGCAATGCCTTCCTGTGTTGGGGTGCATTGCCTTCCTTCGTTGGGGTGCATTTCCTTCCTTTATTGGGGTGCTTTGTCTTCCTGCGTTGGGGTGCATTGCCTTCCTGCGATGGGGTGCAGTGCCTTCCTGCGATGGGGTGCATTGCCTTCCTTCGTTGGGGTGCATTGCCTTCCTGTGTTGGGGTGCATTGTCTTCCTGCATTGGGGTGCATTGCCTTCCTGCGGTAGGGTGCTATTCAAGATGAATGGTACCATAATGCAGGAATGCATGTCATGTGTATTACCACATGTTGCGGTATCACAAGCGTTACCTCAACACTTTTGTGTAAATGGACCCTAAAACACAAACAGAATATCTAAACCCAAAACTTTTTGTTTAGTTTTGGTCCCAGATTTTAGGTGTTTCACAAAATTTTAGGTGTTTTCCTTCAAAGTGAAACTCCAACCAAAACCTTATTTTCAGTTTTAAACACAGTAGGGAAGGGTTATTATTGGTTCTGTGCCCCCGAGGTTCACTCTGTTTGTCCCTGTGACCATTGTCAGGTGGGCAGAAGATAATGAGAAAACCCAAATCCCCCAAACCCCGAAACCTCTTGTCATCTAAAAAAAGAAATGTTCGTTTTTGGTTGGACGAACCTTTAATTACATTTTCTTCATATTCTGGAACTCGTTCTTCTGGAAAAGAAAACATTGCAAGGGAACTTTCACTATGATTTATGTAGGATCTCAGTGTACTCTACACACCTGTGTTATATGGCAACCTCTACTTCTATTTCACAACATGTAATAAATACTCGAACTAGGCATGACAAATATAATAATCAAAATCTAATAACCATTATCTACAGGATAAGCAGTCAGGTGTGTGTGTATAATAAAGAGGGATCACAAATCCAAAAATTATGGGTTTACTCTTCATTTAAGACTAGTTGTTGTTCATAAAATCATTTATTTATGCCCTAATGGCAAACAAAATGCAAGAGAACATGGACAAAACAAAAGGCTGGATGCTAATGGGCACAAAAATCACTCCAGGGCCAGGTATGGACATACAAAAGGTACAGGTTGGAAGGTATGGGCACAGAAACTGCTACATTTTGGGGATGTATAGGTACAAAACCGACCAATGAGTAAATATAAACATAAATCCCACAAAATGTTACGAAGGGTACAAACACAAAGACAATAACTAACATAAGGATAGAGGCTCAGACAACACTAGACATTACATAGTATGTTGGAAGTCATCAACAAGCCTGCAGATCTAGAAGATTCTTTTGCCAGCCAAAAAAAGCCATATTTGGAAACATCCAAGCTGTACTCAATATCAGGGCAAACTTTGCCTAAAGTGTGTGCAATGGGGTATAGGTCCCTACTATGGGAGGTCCTGCCCAGGACTGTATAGCCATCATTGCCAGATAGTATAAAATGCCCCTTTGGGAATCGGTGATATGGCTGGACCTTACAAGAGAAGAAACCAGATGTTGTCAAGGATATGCTGACTTACTTTACCATCATGTAGTAGATACGGTACATGTTTGGGATGCTCCCCCTAGTTGGGGAGTGAAGAGCCTCTCCCTAGTGCAGAAGGGGGTGAAGCACGGAAAGTTTCTACTTCTCGCAGTAAAGGGCAAACTAGTTCACCATCTTCTGGCCAAGAAATTCTTATCCTTTAGAGTTCTCCAGATAGAGGATCCTGTGCGAGAGTGAGGTGGGCACCTGTTCAGCACACTTGGTGACTAGTCTGGCTCTGTCAAGCTGGAGGCTCATTAGGTTCCCATAGTGTGGAAAAAGGTCTTTGTGTCCTCTAATAAGGCCCTGGTTGAGTGGGATCTTTGATCCCTGATTGTGAACCTGGGGAACTCCAACTGGACTAGTCAGGAGACCACTGGATGTTCTGGGGCTTGAGTTCTCCCCAGGGGTGGACTGACCATTTGGAAACTCAGGCACCGCTCGAGGGCCAGGGGTCAGTAGGGGGCCCCATGAGATGCCCCTGGTACCTTTTTCATAGGCTTTTTTGAGTATGGGCAAGGACACAGGGGCCCCATGATCCCCTATTGTCTGGGGGCCCCATGAGTTGTCAGTCCACCCCTGGTTCTCCCCAAGAACCTGAAGAAGAAAAGTCTTGATACCATGGTATTGTCTCATTTCAGGTGCACTATGTTGCGGAAAAGTACATTTTATTGTTAATTTTAACATTTTCCATCTATTTTTGGTGTCAGGTTGATGAGATGACCACAAGCAAGTATGTAATGTTCTTCTTTTTTGCCAAACCACAATTAGTCATTAATGTGGGGTTATACAAGATATACTAATATATTGCTGTGGTTGATTCATTGTTTCATTATACTGGATGCCAAATTGATTGTGTAACAATTACAGTCAACATTTTTACTGCTCGCTCTACATTCTCGCCCTCTGTACAGTTCAGGGGCCAAAGGGTTTAGGAATTTTTTGCAACATATGTTTTTTTTACCAAATGTTTGCGGTCATACTGGTAAGTGTAGAGCAGTACCACTTAGGAAGGAAGAACGCATTACACACGTGTATGGCTTTTTTTTCTGTTGTATACCACAGCAGCCCATACTTTGCACTCTGTGACCTACAAATATAGATAGTTCCATACAGGATGAACGGAGGTGCACTTTGTCATCCCTCTACCCTCCATGAAGTGCCACAACACATTTCAGATATGACTGATGTCTCTCGCCCCTGCCTCAGGGCACATGTTTGTGGATCAATAAAACGTTTCCCCGGGAAATCATCTTGCCATGGTAATAATGGACTGAGTCATGATGAAGATCTGCTACAAGGCCAGGCAGGTCGGGATGCACGCTTTTACTGGGAAATGTGTTGACGTCTGCATTAGAAAGAACACATCTGGAATTGATATGGAAGCATCTGGTAGGACATCGTGTATGAACCTTTTAGGAAGTCATGTTTTGTGTTGGTTTTTCAATTGACAATTAACTCCTCCACTCACATCAGAGACCCCCTTTCACAGACCCCCCATCACAAAGCTCCATAGTCATACAGTTCATCCTTCACATAGACCTCCAATGACACAGTCCCCCCAACACAGAACCCCCCTGGTCACAGATCCCCCAGTCACACAGTTCCAGCATCAAAGTACCCTTCAATGTCTCCCCATTACAGATTTCCCAATCACATAGCCCCCTTTCAGAGAACCCTCCCAATAAGCTCCCTTGTCTCCTCCGCCCATGCTCGTCTCCAGGATTTCTCCAGGGCTTCTCCCATCCTCTCGAACTCCCTACCCCAATCTATCAGACTATCGCCTACTCTGCTCACTTTTAGGTGCACTCTGAAAACCCATCTCTTCAGGAAAGCCTACCCCGCCCCCAGCTAATACTGGAATCCTCTACTCTTCCAACCAGTCCATCCCCCACAGTTATTTATCTTTTGTACCACCAGCCCCTCCCTCCTAGATTGTAAGCTCCAAGGAGCAGGGCCCTCTAATCCCTCTTGTATTGAACTGTATTGTTACTGTATTGTCTTCCTCCATAATGTAAGCATTGAGCAAGCTGTTGGCACTATATAAATCCTGTATAATAATAATAATCACACAGTCCTCCATCACAGAACCCCCAATCACACAGTCCTCCATCACAGAACCCCCACTCACACAGTCTCCCCATCACAGACCCCCCCAATCAATAGTCCCCCCATCACTGAACCCCTAATCACACAGCCTCCCCATCGCAAATTCCCCATTCACACAACCCACCCCTCACAGCCCTTCCCCCCCATCACACAGTCCCCCCCAATAACACAATCTTCCCATCACAGAGCCCCCCAATTACACAGCCGACATCACACAGCCCCCCAATCACAAAGTTCCTCCCATCACAGAGCCCCCAATCACACAGTCTCCTCATCACAGACCCCCCCAATCACACAGCCCCCCCACCCTCACATTACCCCCAGTGACACAATCTTCCCATCACAGAGCCCCCCAATTACACAGCCCACATCACACAGCCCCCCAATCACACAGTTCCCCCCATCACAGAGCCCCCGAATTACACAGTACCCCATCACAGAACCTCCCAATTAAACAGCCCCCATCACACAGCCCCCCAATCACATAGTTCCCCCCAAGTATACAGTACCTCATCACAGAGCCCCACAATTAGACAGTCCACATGATACAGCCCCCCCCCATTCACACAGTCTCCCCAACAAAGAACCCCCCCATCACACAGTCCCCCATCAAAAAGCCCACCAATCACACAGTCCCCCCATCACAGAACCCCCCCATCACACAGTCCCCCATTAAAAAGCCCACCAGTCACACAGTCCCCCCATCACAGAACTCCCCAATCACACAGTCTTCCCATCACACAGCACCCTTATCAGAGAAACCCCCAATCACAGAGCCCCCCATCACAGAGTCCCCCAATCACACAGTCCCCCAATCACAGAGCCCCCCATCACAGAGTCCCCCAATCACACAGTCCCTCTTTACATCAGAGCCCTACCTTTTGGCTCCAGCAGTAGGACAGAGGGTGGGAGGTGGAGCGGTCAGCCCATCGCATCAGAACTTATGATGTTCATCCGAGGCAAACTGGGCCCCGTGATCACAGCACCCTGGGGCTACCCAAACTGCTCCCCCAGTTGAGAAACATTGCTCTAGTCTGTTGGAATAAATATGGTTTAAGCGCCACACTATCACTGTACACCATAAATAAATCCTATTTTTCATGATCATTTGACCCCAGAATGACAAAGGACCCTCATTTTGATACATCTTATGTTTAAATGTATCCAAAGTGACATTCATTTTTATTTTTTACTGCATATTGAAACATTTCACATCATTCTAATCAGCGTTGCTTACAGGAGATATCTTATCGGAGTCAGCAAGGTTCAATGGTTGATACATTTCGATTTTCAGGGGAAAAGGGACTCCGGCGTGTTCGGTGCCTGTTTTTGTTTGTCTTCTGCATTGTGCCGCAGCTTTGGGGTCGTATACAATAGAGACTTTGGACTTTTACCCTCGGCAGTTATTTTTAGCCGGTTAAACTCTGCACTTTTTTAGAAACAATATATTATGTGAACTCTAGGATCTGCTCCACAGTGAACTCCCAACTGATAGATCTGCTCCACAGTGAACTCCCAACTGATAGAAAAAAACAAAAAAAAAAACAAAACTTGAGTCTAACTGTGAATTTATTACAAAAATAATTACTGGGAACAGCTAGTATAAGTATCTGCATAGGTCTTTATAGTAGCAACTTTCGTTTTCCAATTACAGCACAGTTGGGAGATTTCTTCCCACACTCCAGAGATATGCACATAGGCCTTCCTTCCGAAATTGGCCCTAATATGTATTTAAGGACTATAGATTGTAAGCTCTTTGGAGATAGGGACTGACAGGAACGGACTGACCATTCAACCACTCAGGCACTGCCCGAGGACCCGGGGTCAGTAGGGGGCCCCATGAAATGCCCCTGGTACCTTTTTCAAAAAAGTCTTTGTGTCCTCTAATAAGGCCCTGGTTGAGTGGGATGTTTGATCCCTGATTGTGAACCTGGGGAACTCCAGCTGGACTAGACAGGAGACCACTGGATGTTCTGGGTCTTGAGTTCTCCCCAGGGGTGGACTGACCATTTGGAAACTCAGGCACTGCCCGAGGGCCAGGGGTCAGTAGAGGACCCAATGAAATGCCCCTGGTACCTTTTTTATAGGCTTTTTTTAGTTTGGGCAAGGACACAGGGGCCCCATGATCCCCTATTGCCCGGGGGGGCCCCATGAGTTGTCAGTCCACCCCTGGGGACTGATGTGAATGTACATTATGTAACGCACTGTGTAAATTGTCCATGCTTTATAAATGTCTGTAATACGTTTGTACACTAGTCTGGCTCTGTCAAGCTGGAGGCTCATTGAGGGCCAATTCACACTAAATGCGTTTCAGTTGCTTTTTTTCTGCATCCAAAATGCACAGAAAGTAGGTGATGTGGTTGCCAATGTCATAGTTCACATCAGCGCTTGCAGTTTCAGTTGCAGAAAAAAAAAGTAGAACAGGCTGCATTTTTCCTGCACAGAAATGTACTGGAACGCAGTAAAAAGCATAAAAAAATGCACTGGAATGCACATGTCCCTATCAGGGGCAGACTGACAACTCACGAGGCCCCCGGGCAATAAGCGATCATGGGGCCCCTGTGTCCTTGCCCACACTCAAACCACACCCAAAAAAGCCTATGAAAGGTACCAGGGGCATCTCATGGGGCCCCCTATTGACCCCGGGCCCTCAGGCAGTGCCCGAGTGCTCGAATGGTCAGTCCACCCCGGTCCCTATTTAAATTGAAGAAAAAGAGAGAGGGGAAAAATGAACTGGAATGCATAAAAAACACACTGGAATGCACCAAAAATGCATCAAAAACACACCGGAACGTGCCAAAAACGCGTCAAAAACCGCATCCAGAACACATCTGGACTGCATTTCTATAGTGTGAACTGGCCCTAAAGCAGAACTTCACTGCATCTGATCACCACAACTTCTGTTTAAATAATTTCTAATATTCAAAGCAAGCTCCCCCATCCATTCATATCTCCATGCTTTATTTTGCTAAGAGATCTCTTTGAAAAACACCCCCTCCCCTAGCATTTCCAGCTGCAGCCATTTTGAGTAAGGACAGACGATTCATGTAGCATTTACTTCCTGGAATCCATCTGCCCTTAGCTCAGGCACGCAGGCAGGAGAGTGTGCTTAGCAGAGAAATCCCCTCCTAACCTCCTGAAGACCCCTGGGATGTAGGAGATCATTTACCTAGGCAAGAAACCAGGAAGTAACTGAATTTTTTTTTTAAAAAAAGTAGAAAACAAGTAAATATGATATATCCTATCTATATATAGGATATATATAAATATCACATATTTCCTATCTATTTTTCTATGGTTGAACTGGATGGACTTTTGTCTTTTTTCAGCCAGACTAACTATGTAATATCTATTTGCTAATGCTAGCAGCATAAGGATTACAAATAGTCCATGCTGACTGAGAGAGTGAGGTTCTGATTTAGGTTCCTGTGGGCAAGGGTGGGGGACATGATTTTTGTTCTCACACGTACAAGCCTGGTTTCCTTCTTTTATATGGGCAGTGGGGGGCAGTAAAACA
Source organism: Staurois parvus (assembly GCF_062004578.1). Classification (NCBI taxonomy): domain Eukaryota; kingdom Metazoa; phylum Chordata; class Amphibia; order Anura; family Ranidae; genus Staurois; species Staurois parvus. The sequence continues at coordinate 126,841 of NW_028317889.1, forward strand.
GGCCCTCAGCCGGCCACTGAAAGTATAAAATGCAGCAGGGAAGGCTGGTCACATGCTTTGCATTGCAGCTGCGGCAAGTCGAATGCAACATGCCGGCACTGCCTGTCAAACTCCACCTCTCAAGTCAATGTGGCCACATTGCAACTACAAGCCAAACTACAAGCTCCCCCCTGCAGCAACTTAGCCCCCCCAGAAAAAAAGAGGCAATTAGAAGGTGGCAGGATCCCCTCCTGAACCCTTGACAATGGCTGCTTAACCACAGTTCGAGAGGAGATCCACCATGCATCGCTTTTCAAAGCACAGCCATTAAGTGGGATGTTTGATCCCTGATCGGTAACCTGAGGAGGTCCATGTGGACTAGTCAGGTGGCTGCTGGGTGGTCCTGCGGCTTGAGTTCCCCCCAAGAACAAGGAAGTCATGAGTTCAGGAAAAATGGTCTTCCACATCCGTGAACTGGGTCATTATGGAAGTGAACAGAAGTGCCAAGTATTGTCTGCTCTGTAGAAGGTTACCCCCGTGAGCCTTGCCTACATACACCTGGGGGGTCTTGTGACAATTGACCAACAAATGGATGAAGAAATCTCCAGTGCCAGCTGTTGTAATCAGACAGCCATAGCAGCCACAGCTGTCTGAATACCTGAACAGCGCCTGCATCTGACCGGTTGTAGCAGTTTTCTGTCCAGCTCCTTCAATTTTTCAATCAAAGAACGCTGAGCAGGGGGCCAACAGGGCCACCCACTATGTGAATTTCAGTTGGTTCATCAGGAACGATCCGAAATAGTATGGCCAGCTTTCAGGAAACGTCATAGCTGGGTGACTAAAACCCTTTGGTCCTCCTCTAAGATTTCCTACGTTATGAGTTTAGACACCACTTTCTGGAGAAGTGATTAGAAAAGTTTTGTTGGTCTTCTGACATGAAGGTTCCTCCGCAATGCAGTTGGATAAACAGGCGGATTTGGCATCGCCGGCCATGACCGGAGGCTGCGAGTGGCTGCGGTGACCTGTGAAGAAGCTCTGATATAACCGCAATGTGCTATATAAGGCTGCAAGTGGAACTTTCAATCATTACCATGTAATCAGCCGACATCCAGGACCCGCATGAAAACAAACAAGTGCAATCCTATTCTGTATCTTTTTACAAAACACAGAATATCATTGACGAGCTGACAGCTGGGATTTGCTGCCAACAAAGTATTTTATCTGGAACAATCTGCAACTCCTTCCTCCCGCCGACCAGACCAAGTGCTATGGTGGTACAGCCCCGGGCTGAGAAGAAACCCCATAGACAGCTACAAGGCCCTGGTATTTGATGCAGTTAGGCACTCTCTGTAGCTGGGAGATGGACTGTGATTTCATGGCAGAGCCTGTTACCTTGAAGGTGATCTCTGACTCCTAGTCCTATACTTTATTTTCTTTAGAAAACAGCCACAGCCTCAGTAGAAAAGTCTGTCTCCTGCCAGAACGCTGCACAGAAGGACCCTTGCTCTCTATGTGGAAGCAGTGGTCTCTCTGCCGAGGTCTGACAAACTCCCTGTTAAGTCAGAACTAAAGCTTTCCATTCAGCAAGGAACATGCTATCTTCAGTCTGAATAGAAAAGCCTGCCCATGGCCTGGACGATGCAAAGAAGGACCCTTTCTCTCTGTGTGGAAGCAGTGGTCTCTGCCGAGGTCTGGAACTACAGAACTAAGAACTGGAACTAAGTCAGAACTACAATTGAGATCTCCATTCAGCAAGGCACATGCTACCTTCAGCCTGAGCAGAAAAGCCTGCCCCTGCCATCATGCTGCAGAAAAGAACCTTTGCTTTCTTTGAGGAAGCAGTGGTCTCTCTGCTGAGGTCTGACACTCCCTAAGTCAGAACTAGAGCTCTCCAGTCTTCAAGGCACATGCTACCTTTAGCCTGAGTAGAAAAGCTTGCCCCCCGCCAAGATGATGCAGAGAAGGACCCTTTCTTTCTTTTGGAAGCAGCGGTCCCTCTGCCGAGGTCTGGAACACCCCCTGCTAAGTCAAAACTAGAGCTCTCCATGCAGCAAGGCACATGCTACCTTTAGCCTGAGTAGAAAAGCCTGCCCCTGTGATCATGCTTCAGAGAAGAAACCTTTCTCTCTGCGTGGAAGCAGTGGTTTCTCTGCTGAGGTCTGGAACATCCCCTTGTAAGAACTGGAGCTCTCCATTCAGCAAGGCACGTTATCTTCAGCCTGAGTAGTAAAGCCTGCCTCCTTCTAGCATGCTACAAAGAAGGACCCTTTCTCTCTGTGTGTAAGCAGTGGTCTCTCTGCCGAGGTCTGGAACACCCCCTGCTAAGTCAGAACTAGAGCTCTTCATTCAGCAAGGCACATGTTATCTTCAGCCTAAGTAGAGAAGCCTGCCCCCTTACAGCTTGCTGCAGAGGAGGACCCCTTCTCTCTGTATGGAAGCAGTGGTCCCTCTGCTGAGGTCTAGCACACCCCCTGCCAAGACAATATACTGTATCCGAGAAGGGTCCTTCTCTGGAACATGATGGCAGAGGAAGGATTTTCTACTCAGGCTGAAGGTAGCATGTGCCTTGAAGAATGGAGAGCTCTAGTTCTGACTTAGCAGGGAGTGTCGGACCTCCACAGAGAGACCACTGCTTCTAAACAGAAAGCAAAGGTCCTTCTCTGCAGCATGATGGCAGGGGAAGGCTTTTCTGCTCAGGTTGAAAGTGGCATGTGCCTTGCTGAACGGAGAGCTCTAGTTCCGACTTAGCAGGGGGTGTTCCAGACCAGGCAGAGACCACTTCTTCCACACAGAGAGAAAGGGTCCTTGTCTGTATCATCCAGGCCGTGGGTAGGCTTTTCTACTCAGGCTGAAGATAGCATGTGCCTTGCTGAATGGAGAGCTCTAGTTCTGAGGGAGTGTGTCAGACATCGGCAGAGAGACCACTGCTTCCACACAAAGCAGTAATATAAAGGGGAATGGAGGTGGAGTCATGCTGGGTGTGTGTAAATATCACCTTGAGCTATTGAGCTCTATAAACAACTGGATTACAACAGGAGGTAAGAAAAATATAGGAAACATTGTGAAAATGTATATTTTATTTTTTATTCATGACCTCAATAAAAATAAATGACAGATATAATATATTTTCTTTAATCTCATCCTGAGGCAATGCCAATATAATCAGTAGGATGCGAATGAGTCTCAGCAGCTGATGTAGTTCTGCTGCTGATGAGTATCATGGAAAGTGAGGACATTCATTTTTAAAGGATTTGGTTTTGGCAAAAGAGCCAGAGAATTTCCTCCTACCGCAGACAAAAAACATCTCGCCTAATCCCTAGGCGGACAGGTCTGCGGTCAGCTCCGGAGACCCCGCGACAAACCCTGGTGTTGCAGCAAGTCACTTCAGATGGGGAGCAGATCATAGGAGCTGCCTGGGGATGCTGGGATTTGTAGTTCAACAGCAGCCATTGTTTGCCTTTGGAAAGTTGGCAGGACATTATATAAAGGCATAGATGGTGGGTGAGCTGATGTGTGCCCAATGCTGTTCATCTCACACCCTCCTGTACAGACTGTTCACTCCAATACATGGACCAAGACAAACTGTTCATGGCTCATAAAATAATACGCCTTCACCCTGAGAACTGAAATATGTCCCAACAGATGAAATATAAAAGAACTTTACTCTTCAATCTGTCCTTCTGTGTATATATAAATATACCATATCCAGAGAGCGGTGATGTCACTCCTTTATAATATATCTTATATCCGGAGAGCGGTGATGTCACTCCTTTATAATATATCTTATATCCGGAGAGCGGTGATGTCACTCCTTTATAATATATCTTATATCCAGAGAGCGGTGATGTCACTCTGTATAATATATCTTATATCCGGAGAGCGGTGATGTCACTCTGTATAATATATCTTATATCCAGAGAGCGGTGATGTCACTCTGTATAATATATCTTATATCCGGAGAGCGGTGATGTCACTCTGTATAATATATCTTATATTCGGAGAGCGGTGATGTCACTCTGTATAATATATCTTATATCCAGAGAGCGGTGATGTCACTCTGTATAATATATCTTATATCCGGAGAGCGGTGATGTCACTCTGTATAATATATCTTATATTCGGAGAGCGGTGATGTCACTCCTGTATAATATATCTTATATCTGGAGAGCGGTGATGTCACTCCTGTATAATATATCTTATATCTGGAGAGCGGTGATGTCACTCCTGTATAATATATCTTATATCCGGAGAGCGGTGATGTCACTCTGTATAATATATCTTATATCTGGAGAGCGGTGATGTCACTCCTGTATAATATATCTTATATCCGGAGAGCGGTGATGTCACTCTGTATAATATATCTTATATCCGGAGAGCGGTGATGTCACTCCTGTATAATATATCTTATATCCGGAGAGCGGTGATGTCACTCTGTATAATATATCTTATATCCGGAGAGCGGTGATGTCACTCTGTATAATATATCTTATATCCGGAGAGCGGTGATGTCACTCTGTATAATATATCTTATATCCGGAGAGCGGTGATGTCACTCCTGTATAATATATCTTATATCTGGAGAGCGGTGATGTCACTCCTGTATAATATATCTTATATCTGGAGGGCGGTGATGTCACTCCTGTATAATATATCTTATATCCGGAGGGCGGTGATGTCACTCTGTATAATATATCTTATATCCGGAGAGCGGTGATGTCACTCTGTATAATATATCTTATATCCGGAGAGCGGTGATGTCACTCTGTATAATATATCTTATATCCGGAGAGCAGTGATGTCACTCCTGTATAATATATCTTATATCCGGAGAGCGGTGATGTCACTCTGTATAATATATCTTATATCTGGAGAGCGGTGATGTCACTCCTGTATAATATATCTTATATCCGGAGAGCGGTGATGTCACTCCTGTATAATATATCTTATATCTGGAGAGCGGTGATGTCACTACTGTATAATATATCTTATATCCGGAGAGTGGTGATGTCACTCTGTATAATATATCTTATATCTGGAGAGCGGTGATGTCACTCCTGTATAATATATCTTATATCTGGAGAGCGGTGATGTCACTCCTGTATAATATATCTTATATCTGGAGAGCGGTGATGTCACTCCTGTGTAATATATCTTATATCCGGAGGGCGGTGATGTCACTCCTGTATAATATATCTTATATCCGGAGAGCGGTGATGTCACTCTGTATAATATATCTTATATCTGGAGAGTGGTGATGTCACTACTGTATAATATATCTTATATCTGGAGAGTGGTGATGTCACTCCTGTATAATATATCTTATATCTGGAGAGCGGTGATGTCACTCCTGTATAATATATCTTATATCTGGAGAGCGGTGATGTCACTCCTGTATAATATATCTTATATCTGGAGAGCGGTGATGTCACTCTGTATAATATATCTTATATCCGGAGAGCGGTGATGTCACTCCTGTATAATATATCTTATATCCGGAGAGAGGTGATGTCACTCTGTATAATATATCTTATATCTGGAGAGCGGTGATGTCACTACTGTATAATATATCTTATATATGGAGAGTGGTGATGTCACTCCTGTATAATATATCTTATATCTGGAGAGCGGTGATGTCACTCCTGTATAATATATCTTATATCTGGAGAGCGGTGATGTCACTCTGTATAATATATCTTATATCTGGAGAGCGGTGATGTCACTACTGTATAATATATCTTATATATGGAGAGTGGTGATGTCACTCCTGTATAATATATCTTATATCTGGAGAGCGGTGATGTCACTCCTGTATAATATATCTTATATCTGGAGAGCGGTGATGTCACTACTCTATAATATATCTTATATCTGGAGAGCGGTGATGTCACTCCTGTATAATATATCTTATATCCGGAGAGCGGTGATGCCACTACTCTATAATATATCTTATATCTGGAGAGCGGTGATGTCACTCCTACATGGTATACCGTAACTTATATTTGGACAGTACTGATGAGATATCTGTCCATCCATCTCTTTATGTATCTATAATGGTCTGGCCCTTTAAATTAGATACATGCTTCCACTATATTTGATGAGTAAGTTTCGGATATTCAGGTTGTGGTCTGACTCATCACAGTGAAGTTTGGGGTTGTAGAGGTCGAAATAAAAGCCAGTTTTCCAGAGAATGGCAGTGAGGCGTAGGGGAAAGGTTACTGAGTGCATTGAACAATTTGTCTGTGCAATTGTGAGAAAATCCGTCTCTCCTCGCACACCACTGCGGTCTTCCCCCCCCCCGCCCCCATGTCTTCATTGTCTCCTAAATCCTGTACACTTACTGACCCCATTCATACAGGGATTCTTGAAAGACAAATCTGTACTTGACATAACCACCGTTGAGTCAGGTCAGCCGAGGCTTGGAATAGAATCCTCTCTATCTTTAGGTATCCAGATCCCTGGTGAATTATTCATTAAATCGGCTAAATTTCTCTTTAAATTTTTTGGGGCTAACACGTTTCAGAAAACCTTAACTTCTCTATTATTGTTTAACCGCCGCCGCCGCGTGCGTCACGGCCCCTCTATTTTTAGCCAATCTCGTGCAATGTCTAAACAGGCTGTTTTTGTTGTCCGCAGCTTTCCATTAATAAATCGCCATTGAGTCGGTCCGGTGACCCCGGGTGCTCAGTAAAGGGTTGAATGGTTTCACACTCCAGTAAATAAGTTGTCTATCTGGGATATATATTAATTAAATAGTTGCTGATATTGTTTCCTATTGCTGTGTGAGCGGCGAGCTCTGCCAAGCTGAACTCGAGCTGAAAGGGCAGAGAAGTTCGAATTCCATTCAGGTATTTGTCCTGACGCGACGCGTAGGCACGCACTGCACCATGTTTCTTTGATGCATCTGGATTCTATTTATTGATTGTGTACACACGTGCCAATCACGTTTTTGTTCTTTTTTTGGGTAAAATAAAAAAAATCACACAAAAAGTTAACCGCAAAAAAGCGCAAAGGGTGTATACATGGTCTTCCTTAGAAGAAAAAGGACCCTGGCCCTGATCTCCCAGGGCACAAGACTGGGGTATTCACGATCCACCCGGGCGAAACCAGGCAGACCCCATTCTTCAGGTGAGGAGCCGAGGCAAGGTCCACCCAAGTGTTAGGTGGGGCTTCCCCGGAGAGGGACCCCATAGGTGGGGAAGAACCTGACCAGAAAGCCACAAGCCCTCCCCCCAAGACTTTCAGGGCAAGTGCAAGGACCTACACCCTACTACTTGGGAATAAAGTGCTTGTGCTGTGCAAAAATGAATAAAGTTCTTCAGGGGGCCAAAGTGCAAGACAACGGTTGGCCTTCCAGCCACAATTTGTTTCCACTCTCTTACAGGTTTAATCGTAGCGATAGGGGCATTCTGGGGGAGATACATTTATTCATAAAAAAAATAAATGTGCACAGACGCTTTCATGTACTCCATGGAAATCCAAGCTGCCAAGTTCTCCACAGCTTCATTGACAGGTTCCCTTGGCCAGGACCTGGTGTGCCCACAGTGGAAGGGAGTTGCAGGAGCTTTTGGAGCTGTGAGGCTTCTGAGAATTAAGAGTTCTGAGGCTAGGACCTTTTTTAACAGAAGTCTGTGGAATACCCTCGGCCAAACTTTGATGCAACAGATAAAGTACCTTTAGAAAATTAAAATTGGCATGGTGGGAACCAAACTGTGTTTTCTAAATCAAGTTGCTTGGGTAGCACATTGAAACATGGACAAGGAAGATGCAAATACCTTTGCAAAATTACAGTTGAACATGTGCCAGTATAAAAGTGCCCCAAAGCTGGCCACAGACCTCGGAGGAAGGAATCAAAGCATGACGAAGAAGAGTGCCTGAAAATATAGGAGTCCAAATTGCTTTAATGATTGTTATGGTGCCTCCATGCTGGGGGATAGTTGGTCTTTACCAGTGGTCCTGATGGTGGGGATGGCTGGAAACCCTAGTGATCCCAGTTTTCTTTGCTGCAAGCTGTCACCAAGGCGTGGCCCTCAGGATTGCTCCATCAGAGGGGTAGCTGGAACAGAACAGCTGAGGTGTGGAGACTGTACACAAAACGCTTGGCAGAAGTGTAGTCAGGTTCCGCAGAAGTCATGGGCAGGCAGCAGACAAGAGAGTAGTCAAGTCCAAGCAGAGGCTGTGGGCAGACAGCAGGCAAGAAAGTAGTCAGGTCCAGGTAGGAGTTGTGGGTAGACAGCAGGCAAGAGAGTAGTCAGGTCCAGGTCGGGGTCGTTGGCAGGCAAGCAAGTAGTCAGGTCCAGGCAGAAGTCAGGGGCAGGTAGCAGGCAAGAGGGTAATCAGGTCCAGGCAGAGGTTGTGGACAGGCAGAAGGCAAGAAAGTAGTCAGGTCCAGGTAGGAGTTGTGGGTAAACAGCAGGCACTAGAGTAGTCAGGTCCAGGTAGGGGTTGTGGGTAAACAGCAGGCAATAGAGTAGTCAAGTCCAGGTAGGGGATGTGGGCAGACATCAGGCAGGAAAGTAGTCAGGTCCAGGCAGAAGTCATGGGCAGGTAGCAGGCAAGAGGGTAGTCTGGTTCAGGCAAACGTTGTGAGCAGCAGCATGCATAGTCAAATACAGGTAGGGGTTGTAGGTAGACAGTGGGCAAGAGAGTAGTTAGGGGTCACTGGCAGGTGAGTAGTCAGGTCCAGGTAGAAGTCATGGGCAGTTAGCAGGCAAGAGGGCAGTCAGGTCCAGGCAATGGTCATGGGCAGGCAGCAGACAAGAGAGCAGTCAAGTCCAGGCAAAGGTCATGGGCAGGAAGGAGGAAAGACAGCAGTCAGATCCAGGCAAAGGTCATGGGCAGGTAGCAGGAAAGAGCGTAGTCAGGTCCGGGCAATGGTCATGGTCAGGCAGGAGGAAAGACAGCAGTCAGATCCAGGCAAAGGTCATGGGCAGGCAGCAGACAAGAGAGCAGTCAGATCCAGGCAAAGGTCATGGGCAGGCAGGAGGAAAAAGAGCAGTCAGATCCAGGCAAAGGTCATGGGCAGGCAGCAGACAAGAGAGCAGTCAGATCCAGGCAAAGGTCATGGGCAGGCAGGAGGAAAAAGAGCAGTCAGATCCAGGCAAAGGTCATGGGCAGGCAGCAGACAAGAGAGTACTCAGGTTCAGACATAGGCAATGGTCATGGGCAGGCAGTGGGCAAGAGAAAGTAGTCAGTTCCAGGCAATGGTCATGGGCAAGCAGCAGGCAAGAGAGTAGACAGCTCCAGGCAGAGGTCGTGGGCAGGAGTCATTCAAAAGAATAGTCAGGACAAGTGGTTTGCACAGAACAGCCTCAGGCTCTCCTGGCTCCTCACTCCTGTCGGGTGCCCCCACAGCAAGTTGCTTGCTATGGGGGCACGCACTGCTTCGTGTGTCCATTCACACATGGAACTGCGGCTCACCCCCTCTGATCTGTGTCAGCACGTGTGAACATGGCCAAGAACCACACAGGCACCAAGATTTGCAGGACTGTGTAATCTCTAAGCCAACTTCTCAGTTCAGGAGGTTGATTGAAACCCTGGACGATGCCAGAACAAAAATGTGATGTCGGCATAGTCAGGGATAGTACTGTGATCTCTGTGAGAGGCAATAAATACCTGAAATGTTACACTGACACATTACTGCTGCATTTACCGTGATAAAAGATATCTGATGACAGGTCCAATAGCAGGAGGTTATTAGTGCAATAACCTCAATAAGCAATTAGACCGGCGTGCCCCCAGCAGACATAATGAAGATTCATTCCCCTCATTTTGGCACGTTTCCTATGAGCGTGACGTGTGACATGGGGATCTCAAAGCGGTTATTTATTTTGCACCATAAGTGAGTTATTTTTCCTTTTTTGCCTTTTTTTAGCCCTCATGCACACGTTTTGATAACACTGGTAACGTTAGCTGCGTAAAGTCGCGTTATCAGCTTTTTTTAGCATTTTTGCATTAGCGTTTAGCAGAGTTTTCCCGCGTTTGCGGTTTTTATTTTTTTTTTTAGCCAAAAAATTTTTTTTGCTCCAAAAAATGCCAGTTTGCGGTGTTTTGCCACGTTTTGACAGCTAAAAAGTTCCTCTAGAAACCCAATAGTCCGGAGTTTTTTTTCCAGCCAAAAAAGTCTATGTGTGCATTAACACCTAGGATAACATGCTGGGGCGTTTACCCCCAGTTCACATCTATGTGGCCGTGCGAGCCGCGTTTTGCACGGGCACGAGAGCCCATTCATTTGCCCGTGACACACAGGGAAGAAGTCCCTGCACTTTTTTGGAAAACGCAGTCTGCACAGAAAACAGCTTCCAGTACGGTTGCGTTTTCCAGTTCGGGCGGCGTGCCATTAGAATTAATGGCACCCGCCCGCAGGACTGCATTCCTCTGTGCGGGTGGTGCGGCTGCACGGATTTTCGTGCAGATCCGCAGCGGCACCACCCGCAAAGATGTGAACCCAGGGTTACTAGCTGTAAAAAAAAACCATCAAAAGCCAAAAACAGCCGCTGTAAAAATGTTGAGTGTGCATGAGGGCTCATAATGACTTGACATCCAGTCTAGTGAATGCAGAGCTCTGACAGTCATCTATAGGTAGGGTGGCCACCTCATCCCTTTAAACCCGAACACATATTAATGACACGGGTTCTGGGGCTGATTAAGGTGGTAATTAAACTCACTTGGTGCCTTCCCTGCATTAAATCAGCCTCAGAACCCGTGTCATGAATACGTGTTTGGATTTAAAGGGATGAGGTGGCCACCCTGCCTCTGGGTCAGGAAATGACCATCCCTGGGTAAAGCTGAACTCCGGGTACATATCAAAAATCAGAGCAGCTCTGTAGGGTTGCCACCTCATCCCTTTAAAACCAGACACTTATTAATGGCACAGGTTCTGGGGCTGATTAAGGTGGCAATTAAACTCACTTGGTGCCTTCCCTGCATGAAATTAGCCCCAGAATTAATGTGTGTTCGGGTTTAAAGGGAGGATGTGGCCACCCTACTGTATACATGAACATATTGGTGAACGGAGTTTTTCACATACAAGCTGGATGGCTCTTCTACAACTACAAGAAGAAAAGATTGCTTTCCGAAGTCAGAACATATTTCTGGGTGTTCAGCTCCTCAGTATCTGAGCAATGGGAAGACAGGCAGGAACTGGCTATTTAAACCCTCCTAATGAGCTCAGGTGCTGCAATCACCTGGCTATTCAGAGCTGCACTGAAAACCCAGAACTGGAGGAATGGAGCGGATTGCTATGTACAGCTGCTATGTAAAGCAACCAAAGAGTTTTTTAAGGGAAAGAAGTGGAATGTTCTGCAATGGCCAAGTCCATCACCTGACCTGAATCCGATTGAGCATTTCACTTGCTGAAGACAAAACTGAAGGGAAAATGCCCCAAGAACAAGCAGGAACTGAAGACAGTTGCAGTAGAGGCCTGGCAGAGCATCACCAAGGATGAAACCCAGCGTCTGGTGATGTCTATGCGTTCCACACTTCAGGCTGTAATTGACTGCAAAGGATTTGCAGCCAAGTATTAAAAAGTGAAAGTTTGATTTATGATTATTATTCTGTCCCATTACTTTTGGTCCCTTAACAAGTGGGAGGCACATATGAAAACTGTTGTAATTCCTACACCGTTCACCTGATTTGGATGTAAATACCCTCAAATTAAAGCTGACAGTCTGCAGTTAAAGCACATCTTGTTTGTTTCATTTCAAATCCATTGTGGTGTATAGAGCCAAAAATGTTAGAATTGTGTCCATGTCCCAATATTTATGGACCTGACTGTATGTATATATATATATATATATATATATATATATGTAGGTGGCCCGTGTGATGATGCAGATAAAATGACCTCATGAGATTTCACTCATTTTTAATATAAGCCCTAGGCTACACTCATACCTCTCAGCTTGGGTGCTTGTTATAAGGCACCTTCTTTAGAGGGACCATAAAATATCTAAAAGACAATGAAAGGTGACTGTAAGGAATACACTGAAGTGTGAATGTGTGAGTAGCAGATAGCAACGTCATATCAATGCATTAGATGAAGCAATGGCCATGCTGCAGTGCTCCGGGGTTGTGCGATCCATAAATAGTGACAATATTACACTTGGTGTCCCTGCCCCTCCCACAAGACCATAAGGACCATGTCATTCAGCTGCAGCACCATTTCTAAATTTCATCCCTGAAGCCCCCTGAGACCCATCAGTCTGGTGCGTTGGGTTGGTTCCTTTCAGCAGAGGGGATTAAATATTAACCCGACCCAACAGAGCGAGTCAGAAGAAATGACGGTGAAGCAGATTTTGGGCTCTTCAAGCTCTGGTAGCACTCTGGAACAACAAAAATTCAATGAAAGGCAATGATGAATAAAAGGGACAATAAAGTGAATCCACATACCGATCCCCTACGTTATCCATGTTTGCAGTCTGCTTTTTAATCATCCTACAGCATCCTCCTGTAGCATGCTAAATTGCAAGAAAAACAGCTTTTGCTGCAATATTCACCTTTAATCCAAAGGTTTCCCCTGCAGCACTATAGTTCCACCACTCGTCCATCCTCAAGGATCAGGGTCGGGTATGTGTTTTTAATGGGAACCCCACATCATTTTTTTATTGCTGCTCCATAACAACCAATGACTGTGCGGGCGTTCTTAGTTGCTAGGGGGCAGGCGGCACAGCAGGGAGTTGTCATGCAGTGGCAGCAGTACCATCCACAAATTGTGAAGATACCTGCCTGCATTGCTGAAAATGCAAACCGCATCCCTACGCAAGACGGGCCCATTTACATGGGTGCATATGGCTCGTTAACATGCGTTGCATTAAGGCAGCTCATTGGAAATAATGTGTTGCAGATGCACCAAAGTGTCCCAAATACTGGATGTGCCACAAATTGTTTTACACAAATTGCAGCGTGCCCCATCACCTGTTACCCTAGAGTAGGGGGGCTCTAAACGTTTCAGTGCGAGGGCCACATTGTATGTTTTACAAATATTCTTGGGTCGCAAAATAAAAATTGTTTTACATCCAAGAGTGACCATAAAAGCCCCTCTTACATTCAGGAATGCCAAGCATAGTCCCCTATTAAACTGATGTGTGCCCAGCACGGCCCCCTTACATTGATGAGTGCCCAGCACGGCCCCCTTACATTGATGGGTGCCCAGCACAACCCCCATCCATCCATTGTTTACACCCTCCGACCCCATAAGAGAATCCATCTATTGTTTACACCCTCTGACCCCATAACAGAATCCATTGTTTACATCCTCCAGCCCCATAACAGAATCCATCCATTGTTTACACCCTCCGGCCCCATAACAGAATCCATCCATTGTTTACACCCTCCGGCCCCATAACAGAATCCATCCATTGTTTACACCCTCCGACCCCATAACAGAATCCATCCATTGTTTACACCCCCATAACAGAATCCATCCATTGTTTACACCCTCCAGCCCCATAACAGAATCCATCCATTGTTTACACCCCCAGCCCCATAACAGAATCCATCCAATGTTTACACCCCCAACCCCATAACAGAATCCATCCATTGTTTACACCCCCAGCCCCATAACAGAATCCATCCATTGTTTACACCCTCTGACCCCATAACAGAATCCATTGTTTACATCCTCCAGCCCCATAACAGAATCCATCCATTGTTTACACCCTCCGGCCCCATAACAGAATCCATCCATTGTTTACACCCTCCGGCCCCATAACAGAATCCATCCATTGTTTACACCCTCCGACCCCATAACAGAATCCATCCATTGTTTACACCCTCCGACCCCATAACAGAATCCATCCATTGTTTACACCCTCCGGCCCCATAACAGAATCCATCCATTGTTTACACCCTCCGACCCCATAACAGAATCCATCCATTGTTTACACCCCCATAACAGAATCCATCCATTGTTTACACCCTCCGGCCCCATAACAGAATCCATCCATTGTTTACACCCTCCGACCCCATAACAGAATCCATCCATTGTTTACACCCCCATAACAGAATCCATCCATTGTTTACACCCCCAGACCCATAACAGAATCCATCCAATGTTTGCACCCCCAACCCCATAACAGAATCCATCCATTGTTTACACCCCCAGACCCATAACAGAATCCATCCAATGTTTGCACCCCCAGCCCCATAACAGAATGCATCCATTGTTTACACCCTCCGACCCCATAAGAGAATGCATCCATTGTTTACACCCTCTGACCCCATAACAGAATCCATTGTTTACACCCTCCAGCCCCATAACAGAATCCATCCATTGTTTACACCCTCCAGCCCCATAAAAGATGGTGGGCACCCATGCTCAGCCCCCCCACTCCGGGCTGGGGGGTAAACAAAGCAGGAGCCCACGCATGGCCATGGCAACAAACCAGACACGGTTGCAATGCTGTGCGGGACTCCATGCCGGGTGTAATCAATGCACCTTCCTGTCATCACTGATACAGCCCCATGTCTGGGTGGACTCTCCCTTTAAACCTCTTTTGGGGCGGTGAAGGGGGGCAATGCAAACTAGGGGGGAGGTCTGCAAAGCCTGACATGACGGGAAACATTAGGACCGATTCAGCCATAAACTATCCCACCTAATGTGCCCCCCACTCCTCACACGGGGAACCAGAACCATCTGAAGTGACCGCAGCCCCCAGCAATACGCTGTATACCTGTGGGATCAGCGAGTGTCCGCAGTGCGAGCGGCCGCTCTCAGTATTAGGACGGCGGAGCCGGCGCCCCCTGCCGGCTCCCGATCGCAACAACAGCGCCAGCCGAACGCAGCGTATTCGCAAGCGCGGGGTTACAGGCGGAATAGGCGTAGCGAGAGGGCGGGACTGCAGGCAGAATAGGCGTGGTGACGGGGCGGGGCTACACGCAGAATAGGCGTGGCGATAGTGCGGGGCTACATGCAGAATAGGCGCGGCGATAGGGAAGGGCTACAGGCGGAATAGGCGCGGCGATACGCAGGAGAAGCAATCACCGCGGAGTGTGTCTCCTCCAATTCCTCCCCTTCGACCAATAGAATGGGAACGATTTGTATACATAATAAGCCTTCTATAGGTAAATGTGGGCGCAGTAGATTGATAAAAACGCGAAAAATTCGCCTGTGAATGCCGCGTTTTCGCCGGATTCGTAATTAGCGAACGAAACTGATCAGAAAACGGTACAGGGACTGCGATGGGTGAAAAAAATCACCCTAATATTGAAGTTGGTGGAATATACAGGGTATAAATAGAGCAGCGGCAGAGAATGGGCTCTGGATGTGAGGGCGATCTGGCTGCGACATCTGTCACCCCATTGATCGCTAGGGTTGATTCGGCTGATCTGGCTGGCTAGGCGGGTGTCCCCTTCCTCCCTCACCGCTCCATGTGCGTCCCTCCCGAAGCTCCGCGCTCGGTCGAAGAGGATGGCCATCCCCGGTAGATGAAGCACCGATCTTCGGTCAAGGGTATACGAGTAGCTGCGCTCCCCTGCTAGAACCTCCAAACAAGATCCAAGGTCCCATTGTAGGAGAAACGTAGGGTAGTCAAGGCTTCCACCAAGTCTGCAGACACATCCAACTGAGGCGCTGCATGTGGCAGTATGCCTTTCTTTTACTTCCCGATACTGGAAGACTGGATCGTCGGCTTCGCTGAATACAGAGCTTCGAAAAAGTATTCATACCCCCTGAAACTCATTTACGATAATGGAAGATGGGATCATCAGCTTCGTAAATAACAGTGCCTTGAAAAAGTATTCATACCCCCTGAAACTCCTCTCCGATAATGGAAGACTGGATCGTCGGCTTCGCTGAATACAGAGCTTCGAAAAAGTATTCATACCCCTTGAGACTCCTCTCCGATAATGGAAGACCGGATTGTTGGCTTCGCTAATCACAGAGCTTCGAAAAAGTATTCATACCCCTTGAGATTCCTCTCCGATAATGGAAGAAAGGATCGTCAGCTTCACTAATTACAGAGCTTCAAAAAAGTATTCATACCCCCTGAAACTCCTTTACGATAATGGAAGATGGGATCATCAGCTTCGTAAATAACAGTGTCTTGAAAAAGTATTCATACCCCCTGGAACTCCTTCCTGATGCTGGAAGACCGGATCGTCGGCTTCGCTGATCACAGAGCTTCGAAAAAGTATTCATACCCCCTGAAACTCCTCTCCGATAATAGAAGACTGGATCGTCGGCTTCGCTGAATACAGAGCTTCGAAAAAGTATTCATACCCCTTGAGACTCCTCTCCGATAATGGAAGAAAGGATCGTCAGCTTCACTAATTACAGAGCTTCAAAAAAGTATTCATACCCCCTGAAACTCCTTCCTGATACTGGAAGACCACATCGTCGGCTTCGCTAATTACAGAGCTTCAAAAAAGTATTCATACCCCCTGAAACTCCTCTCCGATAATGGAAGATGGGATCGTCAGCTTCACGAATAACACTGCTTGGAAAAAGTATTCATACCCCCTGAAACTCCTTCCTGATACTGGAAGACCGCATCATTGGCTTCGCCAACTACAGAGCTTCGAAAAAGTATTCATACCCCATGAAACTCCTTCCTGATACTGGAAGACCACATCGTCAGCTTTGCCAACTACAGAGCTTGGAAAAAGTATTCATACCCCCTGGAACTCTTTCCTGATACTGGAAGACCACATCGTCGGCTTCGGTAATTACAGAGCTTGGAAAAAGTATTCATACCCCCTGAAACTCCTCTCCGATACTGGAAGATGGAATCGTCAGCTTCACGAATAACACTGCTTGGAAAAAGTATTCATACCCCTTGAGACTCCTCTCTGATAATGGAAGAAAGGATCATCAGCTTCGCAAATCACAGTGCCTTGAAAAAGTATTCATACCCCCTGAAACTCCTTCCTGATACTGGAAGACCACATCGTCGGCTTCGCCAACTACAGAGCTTGGAAAAAGTATTCATACCCCTTGAGACTCCTCACCGATACTGGAAGACGAGATCATCAGCTTCGCTAATTACAGAGCTTCGAAAAAGTATTCATACCCCCTGAAACTCCTTCCTGATACTGGAAGACCAGATTGTCGGCTTCGCTAATTACAGAGCTTCGAAAAAGTATTCATACCCCTTGAGACTCCTCTCCAATAATGGAAGACGGGATCATCAGCTTCGCGAATAACAGTGCTTGGAAAAAGTATTCATACCCCCTGAAACTCCTTTCAGATAATGGAAGATGGGATCATCAGCTTTGTAAATAACAGTGCCTTGAAAAAGTATTCATACCCCCTGAAACTCCTTCCTGATACTGGAAGATGAGATCGTTAGCTTCGCTAATTACAGAACTTTGAAAAAGTATTCATACCCCTTGAAACTCCTTTCAGATAATGGAAAACAGGAATAGCTTTGCAAACTACAGTGCTTGGAAAAAGTATTCATACCCCTTGAGCAGGGGCGGACTGACAACTCATGGGGCCCCCGGGCAATAGGGGATCATGGGGCCCCTGTCTCCTTGACCAAACTCAAAAAAACCTATGAAAAAGGTACCAGGGGCATCTCATGGGGCACCCTACTGACCCAGGGCCCTCAGGCAGTGCCCGAGTTTCCAAATGGTCAGTCCGCTCCTGCCCTTGAGACTCCTTTCCGATACTGGAAAGACGGGATCGTTAGCTTGATGAATAACAGTGCCTTGAAAAAGTATTCAAACCCCTTGAAAGTCCTTTCCGATACCGGAAGACCGGATCATCAGCTTTGTAAATAACGGTGCCTTGAAAAAGAATGCATACCCCTTGAGACTCCTTTCCGATACGGGAAGATGGGATCGTCAGCCTTGCAAACCAAAATGCCTTGAAAAAGTCTTCATACCCCTTGAAACTAATTTCCGATAATGGAACACCCCTTGAAACTCTTTTCCGATACTGGAAGACCGGATCATTAGCTTCGCAAGTGAAAGTGCCTTGAGAAAAGTCTTCATACCCCTTGAAATGTTTCAACCAAAAATGTAAATGTATTTTATTGGGATTGGATGTGATAGACCGACACAAAGTGGCACATCATTTTTTACAAATAAATCTGTGAAAAGTGTGGCGTGCATTTGTATTCAGCCCCCTTTACTCTGAAACCCCTAACTAAAATCTAGTGGAACCAATTGCCTTCAGAAGTCACCTAATTAGTAAATAGAGTCCACAAGTGTGTCATGTGATCTCAGTATATACTGTATACAATTGTTCTGTGAAGCCCTCAGAGGTTTGTTAGAGAACATTAGTGAACAAACCGCATCATGAAGGCCAAGGAACACACCAGACAGGTCAGGGATAAATTTGTGGATAAGTTTTACGCATGGATAGGTTATAAAAAATATCTCAAGCTTTGACCCTCTCACTGAGCACTGTTCAATCCATCATCCGAAAATTGAAAGAGTATGGGACAACTGCAAACCTACCAAGACACGGTACCCATCACATCATGCCTTGAACTGGTACCCAATCTAACATGGGCTAGTAAACACCATACCTTGGGATGCTACCCATCCTACCAGGTGTTGGTACCCAACCTTCCCTGTGCTGATTCCCATCATACCTTGGTCCACTACCCATCCTACCAGGGGATGGTACCCAACCCTCTTTGGGCTGTTATCCATTATACCTTGGGCCGCTACTCCTCCTACAATGGATTGGTACCCAACCTTCCTTGGGCTGGTGCTCATCCTACTTGGGACCACTATCCATCCTACCAGCGGCTGGTGCCCATCATACCAAGGGCTGGTATTCATCATGCCTAGGGCTGGCACCTACTTGGAGCTGGTACCCATCATACCCAGGGCTGACACCTACCTTGAGCTGATACCTATCACACCAGATACCAGAACCCATTATACCTCGAGCTGGTACTCACACCTGGGGCTAGCACCCATCACACCAGAGGTTGGTACCCATCATACCTTGGGCTGGTACTCAATGCCTGAGGCTGGAGGCTATCATACCAGAGGCTGGTACTCATACCTGAGGCTGGAGGCTATCATACCAGAGGCTGGTACTCATACCTGAGGCTGGAGGCTATCATATCAGAGGCTGGTACTCATACCTGGGGCTGGTACTCATCATACTTGAGGCTTTACCTATCATACCAGAGGCTGGTACTCATACCTGAGGCTGGAGGCTATCATACCAGAGGCTGGTACTCATACCTGAGGCTGGAGGCTATCATACCAGAGGCTGGTACTCATACCTGGGGCTGGTACTCATCATACTTGAGGCTTTACCTATCATACCAGAGGCTGGTACCCACATAACAGGCAAGAGGAGATTGGGCAAAAAAAAAGCAGCAGGGTGGGTGAGCTTCCTCTTTGACTATAGATGCTGTGGTTAGAAAATGGATCAGAGTCTTTAAACAACTACTCATATTGTAGGCACCACAGCTCTTTGCAGGCCCAATGGTCCAAAGACTTCTCTTCAGAGAGGATCTTATGGAAGTTCTCCATGATTGTAAGTTTCCAGGGTCTCTTTTCCCATTTTTTTCATACACAGATTATACCAGTCTTTTTCAACCTTTTTTAACATGGAGGAACCTTTGAATTGAGATATCAGGAAATCCTTGGTAATGGTTACTTTATTTACAGCTCATGGTACACTTACATGAATGTTAGGTTGAAGATATAAAAATAAATAGAGAAATATAATAGAGAATGTGATACACTAAACAAATTTGACACCCAGGGCTGCTCTATACAACAAGATTAAACAAATAATACCAGTAATAATGGCCAGAAGATACGTGAACATTGTAGTATTCCCTCACTTGGTGGTCAGTAAAGAAATGCCTGCTTGCGTTGATGGTCAGTGGGAAAGTGCCCGCTGGACATGACATGCCCCCTTTCCTTACACTTATGGTAGGAGGAGAAGGGACTACTTTGGATGGTAGTTAATGAAATGTTCCCTTACATTGGTGGTCAATAGAGAAAGGTCTTCTTATATAGGTGATCTGTGGAGAAGGACCTTCTTAGATTGTTGGTCAATGGGATGAATGTCCCCCTCAGGAGCGGACTGACCATTTGGAAACTTGGGCACTGCCCGAGGGCCCTGGGTCAGTAGGGGGCCCCATGAGATGCCCCTGGTACCTTTTTTATAGGCTTTTTTGAGTTTGGGCAAGGACACAGGGGCCCCATGATCCCCTATTGCCCGGGGGGCCCCATTAGTTGTCAATCCGCCCCTGCTCCCCCTTACAGATAACTACAAAGATCATTGGTGTTTATGAAAACTTATCTGAGAGGAAGAAACTGCACATCGCTCAAGGAACCCCTAGCAACCTCTGGAGGAACCCTACGCTTCCATGGAACCCTGGTTGAGAAAGAATGGACTATACTACACCCCTATAAAATGTATAGGTGGGCATCTAACTCGCAGCCCAATGCTGCAGATGTGATCTAAACTGCAACTTTTCCCATCTTTTGGACATGTTCTAAAATCCTACCCTGTTGGCACAAGTTCACCCTTTGCTAACTACAGTTCTGAGTTTTAACTTACCGTTTAGCCCACAAACCTATTAAAACTCTATACCAGGCTCACACACCAGGATACTGGGAACGGTATTACCATTCTATACCAGGAAAACAATTCTGCTGTGTGGATGGAGTCTTCAGTGACAGACTTTAAAACATTTCTTTTCATTTTTAATGACAATCTGCCAAAATACCAACAAGTGTCTTTAGTGGGCAGCACAGTGGCTAAATGGTTAGCACTTCCACCTGGCAGTACTATTTGGTTCAAATCCCAACCACAGCACCACCTGTCTGGAGTCTGCATGTTCTCCCTGTGCCTGGGTAAGTTTTTCTCCAGGTACTCCAGTTTCCTCCCACACTCCAAAGACATGCTGGTAGGTTAATTGGCTCCTGTCTAAATTGTCCCTAGTATGTGTATGTATGAATGTGAGTTAGGGACCTTAGATTGTACGCCTCTTGAGAGTCAGGGACCTTAGATTGTACACCCCTTGAGGGTTAGGGACCTTAGATTGTACGCCCCTTGAGGGTTAGGGACCTTAGATTGTACACCCCTTGAGGGTTAGGGACCTTAGATTGTACGCCTCTTGAGAGTCAGGGACCTTAGATTGTACACCCCTTGAGGGTTAGGGACCTTAGATTGTACACCCCTTGAGGGTTAGGGACCTTAGATTGCACGCCTCTTGAGAGTCAGGGACCTTAGATTGTACGCCCCTCGAGGGTTAGGGACCTTAGATTGTACGCCCCTTGAGGGTTAGGGACCTTAGATTGTACCCCCCTTGAGGGTTAGGGACCTTAGATTGCACGCCTCTTGAGAGTCAGGGACCTTAGATTGTACGCCCCTTGAGGGTTAGGGACCTTAGATTGTACGCCCCTTGAGGGTTAGGGACCTTAGATTGTACGCCCCTTGAGGGTTAGGGACCTTAGATTGTACGCCCCTTGAGGGTTAGGGACCTTAGATTGTACGCCCCTTGAGGGTTAGGGACCTTAGATTGTACGCCCCTTGAGGGTTAGGGACCTTAGATTGTACGCCCCTTGAGGGTTAGGGACCTTAGATTGTACACCCCTTGAGGGTTAGGGACCTTAGATTGTACGCCTCTTGAGAGTCAGGGACTGGTGTGAATGTACAATATATATGTAAAGCGCTGCGTAAATTGATGGCGCTATATAAGTACCTGAAATAAATAATAATAGTAAATAGTGGTGCTTGCCCAGTCAAGTTTGGTAAAAACTTGGGGCCTGTGACTGCAGGCCGCTCCCCTAATAACTTAATTTCATATACCTTAGATTTACTGTATGTGTAGGCATGATGTGAAAGCACCCCCATATCTATAATTATATATGTTATCCTGTGAGCTCCTATGGGAACATTTGGGAAGGGGGGGGGGGCAGACCCATTGATTAATTCAGTAGTATGTGCAAAGCTAGAAGCTTTGAATGTTATCTATTCATGTACCATTAGAGGGAAAATGTCCTTTAAAAAAAAATGAGTTAATAACAGGGGCGGACTGACAACTCATGGGGCCCCTGGGCAATAGGGGATCATGGGGCCCCTGTGTCCTTGCCCAAACTCAAAAAAGCCTATGAAAAAGGTACCAGGGGCATCTCATGGGGCCCCCTACTGACCCTGGGTCCTCGGGCAATGCCCGAGTGCTCGAATGGTCAGTCCGCCCCTGGTTAATAAAAAGGCACTAGAATGTTACAAAGCATTTTTGGTGCTGCAAAAATTAACAAATGTGTTGTGAGCAAGGAGTGTGGTGGCTGGATAGGGATGCACTGTGAGGCGTGGTGGCCATGGAGGGATGCACTGTATATAGGGGATGAGGTGGCTGTGGAGGGTAAGGTGCCCATGGAAGGATGCACTGTAAATAGTGGGTGAGGTGGCCAGGAGGCCATGATCAGATGAACTATAAATGGAGAATGAGGTGACCATAGAGAAATGCACTGTTAATGGAGGGTAAGGTGGCCACTAAGGGTTAGGGGGCCATGGAGGGATGAACTATTATTTAGAAGTGAGGTGGCCATGGACGAATGTACTGTAAATGGAGGGTTAGGGGGGCCATGGAGGGAGGAACTATTATTTAGAAGTGAGTTGGCCATGGACGAATGCACTGTAAATGGAGGGTAAGGTGGCCACTAAGGGTTAGGGGGGCCATGGAGGGATGAACTATTATTTAGAAGTGAGGTGGCCATGGACGAATGCACTGTAAATGGAGGGTAAGGTGGCCACTAAGGGTTAGGGGGGCCATGGAATGATGAACTATTATTTAGATGTGAGGTGGCCATGGACGAATGCACTGTAAATGGAGGGTAAGGTGGCCACTAAGGGTTAGGAGGGCCATGGAGGGATGAACTATTATTTAGAAGTGAGGTGGCCATGGACGAATGCACTGTAAATGGAGGGTAAGGTGGCCACTAAGGGTTAGGGGGGCCCTGGAGGGATGAACTATTATTTAGATGTGAGGTGGCCATGGACGAATGCACTGTAAATGGAGGGTAAGGTGGCCACTAAGGTTTAGGAGGGCCATGGAGGGAGGAACTATTATTTAGAAGTGAGGTGGCCATGGACGAATGCACTGTAAATGGAGGGTAAGGTGGCCACTAAGGGTTAGGGGGGCCATGGAGGGATGAACTATTATTTAGAAGTGAGGTGGCCATGGACGAATACACTGTAAATGGAGGGTAAGGTGGCCACTAAGGGTTAGGGGGGCCATGGAGGGATGAACTATTACTTAAAAGTGAGGTGGCCATGGACGAATGCACTGTAAATGGAGGGTATGGTGGCCACTAAGGGTTAGGGGGGCCATGGAGGGATAAAATACTATTTAGAAGTGAGTTGGCCATGGATGAATGCACTGTAAATGGAGGGTAAGGTGGCCACTAAGGGTTAGGAGGGCCATGGAGGGATGAACTATTATTTAGAAGTGAGGTGGCCAGGTAGTCATGGATGAATGCACTGTAAATGAGGGCGATCATGAAGGTATGACTTGTTAATGGACCAGACAAGATCTGATCTACAACACCTCAATGGCTAAGCTTGTGAGGGCTCTGCTGAAACTAATAGGGCAGGAGTGAGTATTAGAGTGCAAAGGGGTCAGGAGAGATGAGTTGGAGCAGGATGAAGTGATTCCGGAGAAAAACTGAGGAGTGGGATTGAGGTGATGGTACCAGGACAAACCAGAGGAGATGGGGCTCCATCCTGAACCATGGTGGCAAGACAGTGCAGAGGCAGAAGAGGCTCTCCTTCTCCAAATGCACCCACCCCCTCAGAAACACAATGTCTGAAGACATCCTCCAGTCAGTGGCTTTTTCTAGGCTGAGTACATGAAATCAGTCTGCTTATCTAGCACAGGCCTGGACAAATCACCCAGAACTGGGAGCCAGCTTTATAAAACGTAGGAGCCATCTCTACGCAACCTGCATATGACCGTACAGGAAGCTGAACAATACATAGTTGAACAACAGTTAAAAGGAAAAAAACAGTATGCTCTGGAAATTTTGAACAGAATTTATTTTAGCAATTAAATAAACAATAAAAATACAGAACAGACTATTACTTCACTAAAAGAACAACGTAAAACCATAAATAACAATAAACAGAAAGTACCAGATGTTCCCAACATAAACCAGGATTTTTTTCTATTAGAAGAGCTTGGGCGGAAGGGGGGGGTTATAACAGAAAGCCAGCCAGCTCCTTGCCTCTCCATACACATGCCATGGCTTGCCTGCGTTGTGGTAACACCACCCGTCTCTCACAACAAAGACGAATCACGGTCCTGGAAATTGTCAATTTTGGCTTGGGAAGGGTAGGAGAGCATCTCGTCAGTAAAGCCAGCACCGGGTGAGACAGTTGTATCCGATGTGACGGTACTGACAGCCGGTGTTGCGTGAGACAGACTGAGCTAAGTTCACCTTTCTCACACGCCAGCCCGGTCTGTCTCACGCAACACCAGCTGTCAATGGTCACATCAGCTGCTACGTCCTCACGCAGTGCTGGCTTTACCTTTCAACCCTGGAATTTCAGCACCCACTTGGCCACCATCTCAACATCCTTATGTTGAAGCAGGAAATCGGTAAGCTGTTCTTAGGTGTGACTTAGGTGTGATTTTTTGCAGGGGAGTAACAGACGAACCTACAAGCTATTTGTGTGCTGAAATTTCTGCTGCCATAAACAACCAGGCCAAATTACATAAGGCAGAAATTGATACTGCCTAGCTCTGCCTATGCTATACAGCTAGAGTCTCACAACTTTTGCTGCAGTTTTTGCAATTGAAAACGAAACCGCAAACATGAAATCTTCTTTAATTGTCACGAAAGATGGAACTGGGAACATAGGTGTAGAGCTCTCTAAGAGGTGATTCCATGTGTCAGTGACCAACTAAGAATGAGCAGACAGACACCTTAAGAGCATGCAGTAGAATGCTGTTGTTCTCGTATCTCCAAGTATCAGTGTGTCATTGGTCTGGGACCCTCAAGTGTCAGTGTGAGATTGTTCTGGGACCTCCAAGTATCAGTGTGTCATTGTTCTGGAACCCCCAAGTATCAGTGTGTCATTTTTCTGGGACCTCCAAGTGTCAGTGTCATTGTTCTGGGGCCCCTAGCGACCATGTGTCATTGTTCTGGGACCCCTAGCGACCATATGTCATTGTTCTGGGACCCCCCAAGTGTTAGTGTGTCATTGTTCTGGGACCCCCCCAAGTGTCAGTGTATCATTGTTCTGGGACCTCCAAGTGTCAGTGTAACATTGTTCTGGGCCCCTAGTGACAGTGTGTCATTTTTCTGGGACCCCCAAGTGTCAGTGTGTCATTGTTCTGGGACCTCCAAGTATCATTGTGTCTTTGGTCTTGGACCCCCAAATGTCAGTGTGTCATTGGTCTGGGACCCCCAGGTGTCAGTATGCCATTGTTCTGGGACCTCCAAGTGTCAGTGTGTGATTTGTCTTGAACCCCCAAGTGTCAGTGTGTCATTGTTCTGGACCCCCAAGTGTCAGTGTGTCATTGATCTGGGACCTCCAAGTGTCAGTGTGTCATTGATCTGGGACCTCCAAGTGTCAGTGTGTCATTGATCTGGGACCTCCAAGTGTCGGTATGTAACTGTTCTGGACCCCCAAGTGTCAGTATGCCATTGTTCTGGGACCTCCAAGTGTCAGTGTGTGATTTGTCTTGAACCCCCAAGTGTCAGTGTGTCATTGTTCTGGACCCCCAAGTGTCAGTGTGTCATTGATCTGGGACCTCCAAGTGTCGGTGTGTAACTGTTCTGGACCTCAAAGTGTCAGTGTGTCATTGTTCCAGACCCTTAAGTGTCAAGGTGTCATTGTTCTGGAACCCCTTAAAGGCAGTCTGTCACACTTCTGGAACCCTTAGTGTGAGGTTGTCATTGCTTTAGGACCTCCAAGTGTCAGAATGTTGTTCTAGGTCCTCCACGGTGCAAAGAGCAAGTAACCAGCTACAATGAACTCCTGTCAGCTTTTTCTCGTGTTATCCACCCTATGTTATCAGCAAACCTGACCTACTCATAGAAAAACAAACTGAGTAGATTATACAACTGCCTCTGTTTAGGTCTGCGAGCAGTGTGGGCAGCTCCGTGCTTTCATCATCGAATCGACCTTTGCCAGCTTTGGTGCTCTGACGTTGGGGAAGGCTGTAAACACCAGCCACTTGCTTCGTCTCACAGGGTTCAAGGCCTGAAATCTGAGCAGTCAATAGGTGAAGCAGAAACTGGATACAGCTCGCTCAGTCATCTTCGAATGCGTCACGTGGAGAAATACTGTGGACAGAAAAACGAGCTACAATCAAGCATGGTGATGGAGTTTACAGTCTCAACTCATTGTAGTCATTGTACCACTCATGGGCAGCATGGTGGCTAAATGGTTAGTAATTCCACATGGCAGTACGAGGGTTGTTGGTTTGAATCCCAACCATGGCACCACCTGCCTGGAGTATGCATGTTCTCCCTGTGCCTGCATGGGTTCCCTCCCACACTCCAAAGACATTCTGGTTGGTTAATTGATTCCTGTCTAAATTGGCCCTAGTATGGAAATGTATGAATGTGAGTTAGGGACCTTAGACTGAACACTCATTGAGGGTTAGGGACCTTAGATTGTACACCCCTTGAGGGTTAGGGACTGATGTGAATGTAATATATAAATTATTATTACAGGTACTTATATAGCGCCATCAATTGACACAACACTATACATATATATTGTACATTCCCATCAGTCCCTAACCCTCAAGGGGCGTACAATCTAAGGTCCCTAACCCTCAAGGGGTGTACAATCTAAGGTCCCTAACCCTCAAGGGGCGTACAATCTAAGGTCCCTAACCCTCAAGGGGCGTACAATCTAAGGTCCCTAACCCTCAAGGGGCGTACAATCTAAGGTCCCTAACCCTCAAGGGGCGTACAATCTAAGGTCCCTAACCCTCAAGGGGCGTACAATCTAAGGTCCCTAACCATCAAGGGGCGTACAATCTAAGGTCCCTAACTCACATTCATACATACACATATTAGGGACAATTTAGACAAGAGCCAATTAACCTACCAGCATGTCTTTGGAGTGTAGGAAACCCACTCAGGCACAGGGAGAACATACAAACTCCAGGCAGGTGGTGCTGTGGCTGGGATTCGAACCAACGACCCTAGTACTGCCAGGCGGAAGTGCTAACCATTTAGCCACTGTGCTGCACGGGCTTTTTCCCTTTGTTTATCCTATATGTAGTAGTCTACCTCTGGCAATAAAGGAGCCGCATTTTGTACAGTACCTTTGGGGCTTTTTCTTGTTTTCTCTTACATGACCATTCATCCGAGTATGGAGTATTAAGAGGAGGTAGGGACTCCTCTGTGCTACCCTAAGGGCCGCCATATTGGAATTCCATCATCACTTGGAAAGATTGCCGTTTTTTTGGGGATAGGCGATTATGGAGAGTGGAGGAAAGGAAGTGCTCCGTAAATTAACGATGCGATATAAGTACCTATAATAAATTGTAACTACAGCACTCGTCTAATAATGTGCAAATTTGCCTTTATAACACCCCATCTCCTACACAGACAGAAATTAAAGCTCAACAGGGCTCACTTGGAAAAAGGCTTTGGCTGGGGTTTCCCTTTTAAAAGTAAAACTTGGGATTTCCTGCTGAGTGGGAGGATGACTCAGTCGGGAATCAATCCCAAACACCATCCTCTTCGAAAGAGATGTCATTGGTCACAAGCCATCACCTATCTCTATAACAGGGTGCTACATAAGACTGTGAATGGGCTGTGTGAGTAGCCTGCATCTCCTCCGGGTTCAGCCAGGGTTGGGATGCAAATTGTTCTCCAGAATGGCTCTGAACACGTTTCATTGGAAGGATGGAGGTGTGTGTCGTGAGTCACAGGTGAGAGTTTCCCTGGAGGAGGCGGAAAAACTTGGAGAAAGTTCCTGAGTCTTTCTAGACTGGGAAGTGAGTGCCTTAACCCCTTCCCTGCAAGTAGAGCAATCGGCATTACTGAGCCTCCTTACACTGTTGCTCATGGCCAATCTGCTACAAACTTATACAAGAATGGCTTGGAGTAAATTTTATGTATAAAGAAGTTAAGAAAAAAAAAAATGGAAGTCCACAGCTGGCCATAAACTAGTAGTGTGTGATAGGCTGGATAGTGCGTGATAGGCTGCATATGTGGCCTCTGACTCCCTGACACAAGCCGAAGCCTCAGAAACTAAATTTTAATAAATCATTCATCAGTACACCTGAAAGATTATAGAACTCGGTGCTGGAATACCTTTGCTGGGTGTTATACCAGATGGCACTGACTCACCTTGGTCTACCTGCGGAAGAAGGCCACCGGCAACTCTCTGGTTGGCATCAGAGTCCCCAAATGTATGGTATCCACTGGGTTGTTGTCGGTGGCTACAATGTTATATCTCCTGACGAGCTGCAAGAAAAACATGGAACACAAACTTACTACAAAAAGGGAAAAGGGCGCTGAGGTCTACATTGTAAAAATGGCTATTCACTTTCTCTGGCTACGAATATCAAAGCTGTTTACAGCTGGAACCAATTAACAATTCTGTCTCAGTCTGTTAAACTGGGAGAGGCTACTAATAAGTTTACCTTCTGATCTCCTAACACCTAGAATAATTGGGTATCCCCTCCCGGCCCATTTCAATGTTGCTGTTGTCAGCAGTAGGAATGCTGGGTCTGTGCCCTGCCACTCCACCACTATGGGCGACATGTGAAGAAAAGTACTTTTTGTGACATTCTGAGAAGGTGTTATGCTAGGCCATGCACAGAAAAACTCAGCAGAAGAATTGGGTCCACTGGGAACCTCATGGCAACATAGGAATTATGGTATTTATCTCTAGCAGTCAACCAAGGGTGCCCTTACACTGGCAGTTACACGCACGGTTTGACCTCTTGTGTAGCATGAGTGTTCTGAACCGTGCCCAGCAACAGTTAGGTGCACCATGACTTGGAAGAGGTGGACCTGGCATGGTTCACTTGTGGTTCACTACCATTGTGAGTGCCAATCGTGCCAATGGAACAGAACCCTCCATAGGTGACCGGGCAAAGTAGCAAAGATCGCTGTGATCTGGTTGGTAGAGGAGATGATGTCAGTGTGCCAGATGTCAGTGGAACACTTTCTTATAGCTCAGTGTGAGTGTAGACCAGCAGGGAAGGGGGGGCAATGGAACTTGAGCACAGCTCAGTTCAACCTGTCCAACCCTGAAGAAGCTCAAACGTCTGATTACATGGATCGGAATCACTGTCCTGAACACTGTAGATACTTGGTGGCTGGTTCATTCATCATTGGGTCAACTGTGTGGCGGGCTCTTTCTACAAGTGACCCAGGTGCCCACTTTACCAGTCAGGAGGCCACCCTACAAGTGTGGGACATAAAGTAGGTCACAAGTGCTCTCTAGTACTTCATGACCAATCTGGAACACTGCAAATTGACAGTGCTTTTCCTGCACCAGCAATCTGCCTCATATATTAGTTCTACACGCTACAATCTGATTGCTCAGTCACCTTTTCCTTTGCCATAACCATGAAATGTGAGGGTCAACCTAAACAGCCCATGCAATATTTATGCATTCAGTCAGACTTGTGTAATACATTGCTGTTGTTAGATCTGAAGGTTCATATTCTATAAGTTCAGCACACACACATGGCTAGCAGCCTGTTAACGTGACCCTTGTAACATTCCCCACCAATCAATAAGAGGGGGTCTCCCTCATGCAAAGAGGACCCCTGCCCTATATAAAGGCAGTGGTTTGGGACGCTATTTCAGTGCCCGTTGTGATGTGGAAGGTTTTATCCCTGTGGTGGGATGCGGATAGCTCCAGCTAGACTTGTCGGGAGGCCACTGATTGGTCTTGAGGTTTGAGTGCTAAGTTTGGGGTAAACAATTTTGGATAGCCCTGGACTGAATTATATGGATGCACCAAGTAATACTTGTTCTACAGACGTTGGTGAGATAGGGAGAGCTCAGCTAGACTGTTTGGAAGTCCACTAATTGGTCTTGGGGTTTGAGTACTGAGTTCGGGGGAAACAATTTTGGATAGCCCTGCACTAAATTACACAGATGCACTAAGTAATGTCTCTTCT
Organism: Staurois parvus; assembly: GCF_062004578.1. NCBI lineage: Eukaryota > Metazoa > Chordata > Amphibia > Anura > Ranidae > Staurois > Staurois parvus. The sequence continues at coordinate 156,855 of NW_028317889.1, forward strand.
ATAGAAGTTGGTTCCCATAAAGCCACATTGTCAATGACACAATTTGATGCATTGCTTGTGCAGGCAGCAAAGTGCCATTTGCAGACAGTGCGGGACAAGGAGGGTTCAGAGGGGGAAGATGGGGATGATCCTGAAATGTGCCAAGTAACTCACCCAGCAAATGCCAAGTTGCAACTGAAGCTCGGCTAGGCGTCGGCCGATGCACATCCGCTTTCCGATGCCAAATGGGACGTGGGCGAAAGGGTTCATGGTGTTCTTGTCCTGCAGCCAACGATCAGGCCGGAACTCAGACCAGTCATCATAGCATTCTTCATTGGAGCCTAGCACGTGGCTGTTTATGGTCAGGACCGTCTGCCGCAAACAAAAAACAGATACTTAATTCCATTCTTCATCTATTCCATTATATTTTCCATCCAAATACCCAGTCTCTGCTCTGAGATGGAAGAACTTTGAGTCCAATTTTTTTGCTACAATGTATAAGCCATGATGAAGCGGGGTCATTGGCCCCTGAATGGCATTGGTAGCGTTGGTTCCCGTAGTGTTAATCTTTGTATTATTTACCCCTTCCCCATCAGTTCTAGCACCCCTTTACCAGGGTCTTTACACCCAGGGGTCGGGAAGGACCAGTAGATCATGCAACCCCCTATGAGTGGCTGTCAGAGTGGTCACCTGATCTGGAACCGGTTCCACCAGCTCCCGATCATTAGTAGAGACCTAGAGCTGTCTTTGATGGCTTGGTCACTCAGTACAGAAAGCTCTGTCACCCGTGGACGCATATGTGTGGCATTTAAAGGCCAACCTCTTTGCTGCATAAAAAATGCCTTACATGGGAGCAGGGGCGGACTGACCATTTGGAAACTCGGGCACTGCCCGAGGGCCCGGGGTCAGTAGGGTGCACCATGAGATGCCCCTGGTACCTTTTTCATAGGCTTTTTTGTGTTTGGGCAAGGACACAGGGGGCCCATGATCCCCTATTGCCCAGGGGCCCCATTAGTTGTCAGTCTGCCCCTGCATGGGAGACAAGAGGTTAGAGGACTTGTCTTCTTGAGACAGCTGTGTGCCGTTTTTTTACACTGAGGTTTTATTGCCATCTGCGGGCTTATGCTCTCTGACCATTATCACCGGAATTAGAAGCAAGGGGGTCACTCAAAATTCTGAGTAGTCTGCAGAACAAAAATAGAGCGTTAATCTTCCAATGGGGAAACTTCTCCCAGTAACAGCAGAGAGGGTACTTGTCTCACAAGGGAGAATTTCTCTACTTCCATCCTCGTCTCTGCGACAGGAAGCGAAGATAAATTTCCCTAATGTGACACAGAAGGTCCCACCTCCCCCAAAAACAGAAGAGAAAAAACTTAAAATGGATCTTAAGTCAAACCTTTTAAAAAAAAATTTGGATAAGGTTATAGTCCCTGTCAGTTTTTTTGCCATCTGTATCTCGTTGGGGAAATTTCTTTACTTATCATCCCATTGGAAAAAAAAAAAAAAAGGAAGTGAGAGGAAATCCCTCTAAAGTGGTTGTCACCAAAAGATGTAAAGTTTTCCCCTTTTCTGCCGACAACCGAAGATTTGTGATTTTCTTTTACTTTCCAAGATTACAGTTCACAGGACAGTAAAAACCTCACAGGCGGTCGAATCCCTCGTCACGCTATCCGAAATAAGAAAAAAAAAATAAAATTAAAATGTTTTTGTCTTTAGTTGTTAACCATTTCCTATCTTCCCTAAATGGAAAAAAAGGTTGGTTTTGAATATGCTTTAAAAAAAAAACTAAAAAAAACTAAAAGTAGATTTCTCTTGCCATTGTCCTGACGAACAAAAGTTCTCATTTCCTCTATCAGTAAACATTAAGAATTATGTAACATCGGAGTCTGGCCTATTCTGTAGGAACACTTGCCAAGCTAGGACGGCCAGGGTGTTGTGATCCTCCAATCTGCCAACAGTAACTGAATATTGGGCTACTCATCAGAAATGTTACATAATGTACAGGCTGAGATACAAGGAACGATCGTCCTATCCTTCCTGGGAAAAGAAGTAAATGTCCCAGCATCCTTTGCTGCCAGCATTTAGTGGTTTCAGAAAAAAAAAAGTTCTCGGCTACATTGCACAAACCACTAATAATGATAAAAGGGGGTTTCTGTTTTAAATATCATGGTAGCTTAGCATTTTAGAACTTGCAGTACTGTGGTCCTGGGTCCAGTGCCAGGCAATGCAGTCGTATAGAGTGATTATGTTCTTTCCATGTTTGCTTTGTGATCCAGTTTCCACCCACAACCCAGAGAGAAACAGAGAGGTGTTTAAACTGGCCTCTAACCAAATTGGCCGCAAGGTGTCTTCTAAAGCTAGATAAATAACTATAATAGTGCGTGGTGGGATATTAGAGTGTAAGCTCCTGTGGTGCAGAGACTCATATGACTGGCTCAGTGTTCTCTGTACAGCACTGCGGTATACGTAACAGCTATACCAAGGTATAATAATAATAGGGGTTGTGTTATGATTAGGCGCGAGATCGTGTGAAACGCGTTAACAGGTCCTGTATTCATGTCCTGGCGTTTTGTGTGTCCTATGGATCAATAAAAATACACTATATTCATCTATCCTCCGGGGTGCGGCTGACTCTTCTTCTTCCTATAATAATAATAGACTGTGACTGTGGTGGGACATTAGAGTGCAGGGGCGGACTGACCATTTGGAAACTCAGGCACTGCCCAAGGGCCCAGGGTCAGTAGGGGGCCCCATGAGATGCCCCTGGTACCTTTTTCATAGACTTTTTTGAGTTTGGGCAAGGACACAGGGGCCCCATGATCCCCTATTGCCCGGGGGCCCCATGAGTTGTCAGTCCACCCCTGTTAGAGTGTCAGCTCCTCTGGTACAGAGACTGATGTGACTGGTTCAGTGTTCTCTGTACAGCACTGCGGTATATGTCAGACCTATATAAATGTATAATATTAGTGTGTGCCTGTGGGGGAGGGGACATTAGAGTGTAAGCTCCTCTGGTACAGAGACTGATGTGACTGTGGGGGAGGGGACATTTGAGTGTAAGCTCCTCTGGTACAAAGACTGATGTGACTGTGGGGGAGGGGACATTAGAGTGTAAGCTCCTCTGGTAGAAAGACTGACGTGACCGGTTCTGTGTTCTCTGTACAGCGCTGTGGTATATGTCAGAGCTATGTAAATGTATAATAATAATAGTGTGTGACTGTGGGGGGACATTAGAGTGTAAGCTCCTCTGGTACAGAGACTGATGTGACTGTGGGGGAGGGGACATTTGAGTGTAAGCTCCTCTGGTACAAAGACTGATGTGACTGTGGGGGAGGGGACATTAGAGTGTAAGCTCCTCTGGTGCAGAGACTCATATGACTGGCTCAGTGTTCTCTGTACAGCGCTGTGGTATATGTCAGAACTATATAAATGTGTAATAATTATAGTGTGTGACTGTGGGGGAGGAGAAATTAGAGTGTAAGCTCCTCTGGTACAGAGACTGATGTGACCGGTTCAGTGATCTCTGTACAGCACTGCAGTATATGTCAGACCTATATAAATGTATAATAATAGCGTGTGACTGTGGCGGGACATTAGAGTGTAAGCTCCTCTGGTACAGAGACTGATGTGACTGTGGCAGGACATTAGAGTGTAAGCTCCTTTGGTACAGAGACTGATGGGACTGTGGCAGGACATTAGAGTGTAAGCTCCTTTGGTACAGAGACTGATGGGACTGTGGCAGGACATTAGAGTGTAAGCTCCTTTGGTACAGAGACTGATGGGACTGTGGCAGGACATTAGAGTGTAAGCTCCTTTGGTACAGAGACTGATGGGACTGTGGCAGGACATTAGAGTGTAAGCTCCTTTGGTACAGAGACTGATGTGACTGGCTCAGTGTTCTCTGTACAGCACTGCGGTATATGTCAGAGCTATATAAATGTATAATAATAATAGTGTGTGACTGTGAGGGAACATTAGAGTGTAAGCTCCTTTGGCACAGAGACTAATGAGGATCATTTTACATTCTCTGTACAGTACTGTGGAATATGTCAGGGCTATATAAGTGCATTTAATTCACACCTTCCCATGGTAATGTTGCCTTGTTCACTGCTGTGTAGATTATGGGGCACATTATCTTTCAGACAACCATAAATACTCACCCCCTCGGGCAATACGTAATCCCCCAGCACGGTCTCCTTATCCAGAGTGCGAGTGGTGAATGGCACGGAGGGGTTTATCCTGCAAATTGAACAATAATATGAGAAGTCATCAGCCGTATGTACAGGACATGTATCTTGCTCCTTCAGGGTGATGGATAAGATCTGTAATTAGCATGTATCATCCAAGGCATCCAGTGATAAATTCCTAGCAGGCATGAACTGTCATTTTCTAAGAGGTAGACATAAAATGAAACAGGGGGCATAGTAAAGAGTTAATGAAGGCCCGTGCAGTACACGAAAAGCCCCGTGGCAATCAAGGATGGCAGAAATATTGTGTGACGGTTAAAGCTGATCTCTAGGCAAACAGCTAAATCCACAGAAGAAATACATATAAGGAAGTCATTATACCTGCTAAAGTATTTGTATTTCTGCCTATCCAGCCTTGAGATTTACACAGCTCTGCCACACAGCAGGGCAGACGATCTGATTGCAGTTAGGTAACACTTACAGGTCTTAGGTCCCCACACTGTGATAGGACAGTGATATGGGAAGCAGAAGACTGATGAGCTCATCTCTCTGCTCTCTCCCTCTATCAACATATTCCTTGTTAGCACTTGAGCACTGCAGTACAACTTAATCGCTTCCATGTCCACGTGTGCACATTTGTACAGTCTAGAGGTTTTTACGCAAAATTGACGTAGCTATTTGGAGACCTACCTCATCGATTCCTTTAAGCAGGCCTTTAGGTAGGGCATGTGCTTTAAGTCCTCCGCGCTTGGCACCTGGTCGGGCGACAACACGCTTTGGATTTCAGCGTAAAGCTTCTCTTGGATGTGCGGGTTTCGGGAAAGGTTAAATATGGCCCAGAGTAAGCTGTTTGCCACCTGGACAACAAATGAAAAATGTGAAAAAGGGAAGATAAATAGGTGATTAGAAACATTAAATAAATATGTATGGAATTTTTACACTGCGTCAGGAATGAGGTACAGCGATCACAGAGAGAAGGGAGGGTTTGTAATGAAACGGTAAATATTTGACAGTCCAATCATCTGCATGCCCAGAAATGCAAGTTTAAAAGAGAAGGTGGGCAGGACAAAAGAGAGGAATTAGGGAAGAAAAAGAGGGGAATAAGACACTGAGAGAGAAAGGGAGAGAGAGAGAGGGAGAGAGAGAGAGAGGGGGGGGGAGGGGGGAGATGGAGAGAGAGAGAGGGGGGGGAGGGGGGAAGAGAGGGAGGAAGAGAGAGGGAGGGAGGGAGGGAGAGGGGGGGGGAAGGAAGAGAGAAAGGAAGAGAGAAAGGACGAGAGAATGGGAGTGGGAGAGGGAGAGGGAGGGAGAGAGAGAGAGAGAGAGAGAGAGGGGGGGAGGGAGAGGGAGAATATAGAGAGAGGGAGGGGGAGAGGGAGAAGAGAGAGAGGGGGGGAGGGGGGGGGAGAGAGAGAGAGAGAGGGGGGGGGAGATGGGGGATAAATGAAGAGAGAGAGAGAAAGAAAGGAAGAGAGAGAGGAAGGGAGAGAGAGAGAGAGAGATCGATAGAAAAGGCAGACAGAGAGGAAGGGGTAAGAAGCAGAGAGTGCACAGGAGGAAGGAAATTACAGAAACCTAAATGGAAATGGGAAGGGCAGGCAAAGAACAGGGGAAACAAAAGAAAAAGAGAAAGGAAAAATGAAAAAAAGGGAAGGAATGAAAAATAGATAAAAGGAAGGAAAAAAAGTTAAAAAGAGAGTAAAAGAAAACAGAAAGGGAGGAAAAAAAGGAAAGGGATGAAAAGCCAAAAGGGAAGGAAAGGCAAAAAGTGACTGGAAAGGTGGGAAAAAAGAAGAGAAAGGAAAGGAGAAGGGAATAAAAAGAGATTAATACAGTAAGGAAAAGAAGAAAATAGATGAGGATAGAAAGGACAGGAGAATGGAAGGAAAAAAGATGAGGATAGAAAGGAAAGGAAAAGAGAAGGAAAAAAGATGAAGACAGAAAGGAAAGGAGGAGGGAAAGAAAATAGACGAGGATAGAAAAGAAAAGAGAGAGGAGGAAAAAAGATGGAGACTAAAAAGGAAAGGTGGAAGAAAGAAGAAATGAAGAGAATAGAAAGGAAAGGAGAAGGGAAGGAAAAAAAATGAGGATAGAAAGGAAAGGAGAAGGGAAAGAAAATAGATGAGGATAGAAAGGACAGGAGAAGGGAAGGAAAAAATATGGAGAATAAAAAGGAAAGGAAAGGAGAGGGGAAGGAAAAAAGATGGAGAATAAAAAGGAAAGGTGGAAGAAAGAAGAAATGAAGAGAATAGAAAGGAAAGCAGAAGGGAAGGAAAAGAGAAAAGGATAGAAAGGAAAGGAGGAAGAAAGAAGAAAAGAAGAGGATAGAAAGGAAATGAGACAGGAAGGAAAAGAGAAGAGGATAGAAAGGAAAGATAATAGAAATGATGGGGTTCAGAAAGGAAAAGAGAAAAAGATAGAAAGGAAAGGGGAAAGGAAGGAAATAAGAAGAGGATGGAAAGGAAATTGGAAGGGAAGGAAAAGGAAAGATAATGGAGATGAGAAGGGAGGGGAGGAAAAGGGAAGGGATGGAAAATAGAAGAGGAAGGGAAAGAGAGGTAGAAGGGAGGGAGAATTCAATGAAAGGAAAGAGGGTGGGAAAGCAGAAGGAAAGTCTGGGGAAGGAAAATAAGGGTGAAAGGAAGAGTAAGGAGAATGAAAGAAAAAGGGAAAGGAAATGGAAGGAAATGAAATTTAGGAAAAGGATTTTGGTTACTTTGCTTGTAAGTAAAGCAATGGCTCCAAAAACAAACATATCTGTGGATTTTACAAAGTTTGTTGGTCTACATCCACATCCAGGGGCGGACTGACAACTCATGGGGCCCCCGGGCAATAGGGAATCATGGGGCCCCTGTGTCCTTGCCCAAACTCAAAAAAGCCTATGAAAAAGGTACCAGGGGCATCTCATGGAGCCCCCTACTGACCCCAGGCCCTCGGGCAGTGCCCGAGTTTCCAAATGGTCAGTCTGCCTCTGACCATATCTTACCGTTTCTACCCCTCCGATCAGCATCTCGGTGATGGTGGCATACATCTCTTTCTTGGACAGCTTGCTGTCTTTGTAGATGGTGCAGAGGAAATCCTCGTCCTCCTTACTGGAAAGCTTCATCAGTCTTCTGTCTATGTGACACTTTGCTGCAAAGGGGAGACAGATGACTGTGTAAAGCCGGCTCTGCACCACATATCATGGTAAGAAAAAAAGGGACTCACATGGGGAAAAACACAACGTAAATCAATGGCGCAGATAAAAATGACAACACTGTCACTTCCATTTATCAATCACTTTTGTAGCGGCAGGAGGAGAATGAATGATTGACTAGACGATGGTGTGCTCATTGTGCTTCCTGCGGACATTAATTGCTGCATAGGTAAACATCCATAGCAAACAATGAAATATAGATCATGATCAGCTGGAGTTTGATTAGCTTTTTCTACGGCTTCAAGGGAAGCTCCAGTTAAAGGGACATAAAATCTAAATACATTTCAATGGGCTGATAACCTCACCATAATTTGTCTTAAAGTACAACTTTGCCCAAGACTATTGTGCTTTGGATATGGTGGGAAAATATTTTATCTGGAGTTGGATTTTAAGTTTAAGCATTGATGGAGGATAAAGTGGGGCCATGAGCTTGGGTCAGAGTTGGTTCTCTACCTGTTTTGAAGATGCTGTCCCAGGCATGGGTGTGATCTTTCCAGATTTTGGTGTTCAGACGTTTGTGCAGTTCCACCGGTGTCACCATCATCAGACCGAAGGTGCTCATCATCTGTAGGACAAACCAGAGGAGATATGTCTTAGTTTAAAACTACGTACCTGCAGCCATGGTGAACCTCAAGTTTTAATGTTTTATTCCTTTTCTTTTTTTCTTGCCAGAGAACTCATGGTTATATTTGCTGAGACAGACTTGGGTATGGTCCTAAAGAAGTCTGTACTGATCTACTGTGCAAGGTGGCCAGCACAATGAAGATGTGGCCTGATCTGAACATTGTGGAAGCCGTGGCCATAGTTTGAAGGCTAGTATCGGTAGAAAGGAAGAATGGGTTACTTTAGGTTGGGGGTGTAAAAAGCATGAGCTGGGTGGGAAGTATTAAGTCAACAGGCCCTACACAATGTGCTAATTTTTCAGTGTGCAACATCTTCTCATAACGAACATGGCTTTCAGCTTGATAAGAGCCAACACAGAACAATAGCCTTCATGGAAAGCATATGTAGCACTACCCCCTTAGGAGTCGCTAAAGTTTGGGTCCCCTTATAGTCCTGTACAGCCAGTTTCTTCTTCCATGCTTGTACACTGAGACAGGAACCAGTCCTTAGGCTTGTTTGGAAGTTTTATTAGGGGAATTAGAACTTGGATGGGGTGACGGGGTATATGGAATGCCCAAGGACAATGGTAACAGAGATCAAACTCTTTAGCAACTATGTACAAGTCTTTACAGCAACAATTCTTATGGAGAGCTAGCCAGCATCTCCTGTAGTACCGCCCCAGACCCCAGATGAATCCTCTCCTCATCTAGCTGTACTGGGTGAATCCCTAGGCAGGGGATCCAGTGCCTGCCACTGCAGTGTGAACAGTCCAGGGTAAAGATAATCCAGATCCCCACCAGAGTACCTCTTTCCCCTTGCTGGCCCAGGGGGTGCAGGTTTACTCACTTGGTCCTACTCCTGTCTTACCGGTGGGTTGTGGCTGCTACCAGACCTTCTACCTGGGCCGCTCATTCCCTGCCTTCACGGCTGGTTAATTCCCAGTCTTTCCTCCTTCCAAGGTCCCTCTACCTGGAGGTGAGCCCCTTTCCCATCTGGGCCCCCTTCACAGGCTCCTTCATCTTTTCCTCTCTCACATCTTCCACATGACTCACTCTCCCTTTTGAGCAGGCTCGGTTGCTCTTAAAGATTATCCTGGTCCCTTGCCAAGCCTCCTGTTGGGGACTGTCTAGGATCCTCTAAGAGTACAGACCAGCCACTCCTCAGATCAACACACTGCTTTTAGACCTTTCTCCAAAGTTCTAGAGCAGGGGGAAATTCCAGAAGGCTGGCCTGCAGAACCTCTCAGCTCTGAGAAAAATCTGACCCCTGCTAGCTACTGCTACTCAGCCCTAACTAACAATTGGAGTCTAGTTCCCCTGATTAACTAGGAGGGTGCTACACATACGTAAATAACACATGTGCTATTTTCCCTATAGCTGTGTTATTGGCAGCACTGTCCATTTTCATTGTCCTTTCAAACCCCCACAAAATTTCCTGATCCTGACCTGCTGTGACTTTATAACCTGTTATCAAAAGACCTGATGGCTTTAATCTGCCATTGCTGGAACAATTGTCATACCGTTTTTATAGCCGTGATAAAGTCCAAGGCCTCTTCTCCTAAATTAGGCTGTAAAAAGCCAAATCGCTTCTCATAGAGGATCATGCAGATACCTGAGAAGGAAACACAGAGGGATCCATAAATCGTAATGTTAACGGGGAGTGGCGTGCCTCCTGATGTTGTTTCAGAGTGTTCATCAAACACACGTACATGCAGATCAGAATGTCACGTTGATTTAAATCATTTTGGGCAGTAATGGAGGTATAAAGCAGACCTGTCATCAGAAATATTTTTTCATGTTGAGTGCAGCATGTTAAGTACTGTATTTACTACCTTTCTCAGAAATCGCAGTACTCCCCCTCCTCACATTACTTTCATCTGCTATCCAGGACAGTGCCGTTATATTTCAGGCATTATCCAGAGTCATTATCTTCTCCCTGGATTGAGAATCATCTGTATCTGTTTGAAATACATATATTGGGGCTTTGCTTCTGGTTTACTAGAGCTGCAGAGTCATTGCAATACACTGTTCTGTCATTGTAAGTCTGCCAGTCAGGCCTGACTGATAGAAAGCAATGCACTCTGGAGCCGATTCAGTTTATTCTGCGCAGTTGCTTCACGGAGCGGTGGGTGATTGCATTGAGATACAGATATAGATTAGAGGGGGCGTGCACATATTTCCATAAATAATTTAATAATATGTATATGGACTAGAAATGATAGAAACATGGGAAAGCCTGTCACAAGCAGTTTTAGGAAAATGTAATAATAACAGGTCAGTTTCTCTTTATAGGGAACCGGATATAGAAACACCTGCCCTCTTTCTAAAAATGAGAATAGCTTGGGTATTGTTCTGAATCTCCATCTACCAAGTGAGACATTGACCCAGAGCAAGCATGCAGGATGAGGGTTCTGACATCACAAACCTTGTTCTTACCCAATGCAGTGAGGGCATAAGATCAACATGACAGCCAATAAGCTAGCATAAGGATTCGTCTCATGACAGGTCCTCTTTTACAGCATTACTAAATCTTCAAATGCAGTAAGAAACTTACTCTCCAGAGACCACTTATTCAGTTCACAATACAAGTCCTCGATCTTCCCCTCGGGAGTGAGCACCTCATCCATTCTCTGCACAAAGTCCACCATCACCTTGGTGTAAAGGAAATACATTCAATGTTTGGGGATGGCATGTACAGTAACTGCAATGTATCACACCCATTCTCAGAAATCTAAATTTCTGCCAGTACCCCAGGCAGCCACTGAACCATTTCTGTAAATGTGTTCGTCTAAAAAACTGATGCCTCCAGCTGATGGACTAACTGGGGCTTTTCATGCCATGAACGGTTTTGATACTTGAAGTACAGCCAGACCCCCCCTCCCCCCCCCACCACCACCACCACCACCACCATATTGGTCACCTTCTCTCTTTCTACTATATGTTTCCCCTTTTCTCCCCATCCTTCTGTTTGTCTTTTACTTCCACATGTTATCCTCTCATTGCCTGTCACCTTCTTGTCCTCTCTCACCATCTCATCTACTTTCTCCCTCAATTTCTATGACGGTTCCTCTTTACCTATCTCCTCACTTGCTTGCTGTCTCTTTTCTTCTCTTTATCTTTTATCACCTTTTTCTCGCTCTTTTTTCTCCTTTTTTGTTTCTCTTTTTCTCCTCCTCCTCTCTCCTCTCTCCCCCCTCTCTACTTCCACTTCCCTCTCTAATCTCTCTCCTTCCTATCTCACCTTTCTAAAGCAATCTCTCCCTCCTCTCTTCCCTCTCCTTATCTCCTCTATTTCTCTGCCGACTTCTCATTTTTGCTCTCCTTGTCTCTCTTTCTTATCCTCTCTTTTACTCATGTTTTCCTTTCTCCCTCTCCCTCTTTTCCTCCGCCTCTCTCTAACTTCAGTCTGCTTCCTTCCTTCCTCTTGCTCTCCCCCCCTCTCATACACCTTCCCTTTCCCTCTCCCTCTCTATGCCCCACTCATCCACCTCCTATCTCTCACACTTTCTCTCTCTCAAAACTCTCCTGTTCTCCTTCCCTTTCACCCATCTCCTCTCTCTATCACTCATCCTCTCTTTCTCACCCCTCGCCCGCTCTTCTCTCACTGTGTCTCTCTCACTGCTCTCCTCCTCTCTCACCTAGCTCCCTTCTGTCTCTCACCCATCTCTCGCTCTCCTTCCCTGTCACCTGCCTCCTATCTCTCACTCTTCTCCCACTCTCCTCCCCTTTCACCCATCTCCTCCTCTCTTTCTCACCCCTCTCCCGCTCTCCTCTCCTCTCACACTGTGCCTCTCTCACTGCTCTCCTCCTCTCTCACCTAGCTCCCCTCTCTCACCCTTCTCTCACTCTTCTTCCCTGTCACCCACCATCTCTCTCTCTCTCTCTCTCTTTCAATACTCTCCCCCTCTTCTCCTCTCTCACTCGCCTCCCCTCTTCCTCTCTATTACCTATCTCCTCTCTCTCTCACTCCTCTCCCCCTCTTCTCTCACCCAACTCCTCTTTTGCACTCTCTTTCTCTGCTCAGCCCCCCACCACCCCACTGTCTCTCTCTCGCTACTCTCCCGCTTTCCTCCTCTCTCACCTACCTCCCCTCTCTCTTACTCCTCTTCCGCTTTACTCCTCTCTCACCCATCTCCCACTCTCCTCCCCTCTCACCGGACTCCTCTCTCTCTCTCACCCCTCTCCCGATCTCCTGCTCACTCACTCACCTCCTCTCTTTGGAACTCCTCTCCCACTCTCCTATGCTCTCACCCTCCTCCTTTCTCTGTCATTCCTCTCCTGCTCTACTTCCCTGTCACTCACCTCCTCTATCTCACCCCTCTTCCTCTCTCCTTCCTTCTTGCCCACCTCCTTTCTTGCACTGTCTCTCTCTCACTCCTCTCCCGCTCTCCTCCTCTCTCACCCACCTCCTCCCTCTCACTCCTCTTCTGCTCTCCTGCTGTCCCACCTATCTCCTCTCTCTCTCCTCTCCCCCTCTCCTCACCTCTCCTCCACCTCCTCTGTTGTCACTCTCTTAGTAGCTCTGGTAACATAAGCCATGCATATTAAGCATCTCGGTGTAATTACCTCATTGATTTTGGTGTCTAATTTCCCAACTTCTGTCGGCTTCATTAACTTTTGCTGAAAAGCACTTCGAACTCGCTGCCAGTCCTTCCCTTCCCTGTACAGGGACACAAATGAATTAGTGAAACAAACACCTTACCTAACACACAAAACCAAGAAAAACACCATGATGCTTTGTGTGTCCTACATTGGTGATATATATCTTGAGGAGCAACAGGTATCTATGTACACACACACTCTAAAGCCTAGTACACACGATGAGAAATTTGGGCGAAAAATACCGCTTTCGGAACGATCGTCCGACAAACTGATCATTAGTGCACAGCTTTCGAGAGTTGATCATGACAGTTCATGCAAAATTATCCAAAGGCACAAGCACGAAAATTTTTCTCGTACAATGCCAGAATGAATGATTGTCATTCAATCGGTACAGCATTCTTCCGTTAAAAAAAAAAATCGAGTAACCAACACCGCGCATACTCGGAAAAGAAAGAGTTATGTTCTGTATCAGCCACTCCTCTCTGCCAATCCCTCCACTGATCTCCACTCAGTGTCCTCCACCCCTCTCTGCCAATCCCTCCACTGGTCTCCACTCAGTGTCCTCCACCCCTCTCTGCCAATCCCTCCACTGGTCTCCACTCAGTGTCCTCCACCCCTCTCTGCTAATCCCTCCACTGACCTCCACTCAGTGTCCTCCACCCCTCTCTGCCAATCCCTCCACTGGCCTCCACTCAGTGTCCTCCACCCCTCTCTGCCAATCCCTCCACTGGTTTCCCATTGCCCAACAGATACAATTCAAAACATTAACAATAACATATAAAGCCATTTATAACTCTGCCCCAAATTACATCACTGATCTTGTCTCTAAATATCACCCAAACCGTACTCTCCGCTCCTCGCACGACCTCCTGCTCTCTAGCTCCCTTGTCTCCTCCTCCCATGCTCGTCTCCGGGACTTCTCCAGAGGTTCCCCCATCCTCTGGAATTCTCTACCCCAATTTATCAGACTATCGCCTACTCTGCTCACTTTTGGGCGATCTCTGAAAACCTATCTCTTCAGGGAAGCCTATCCCGCCCTCAGCTAAAAACAGAATCTTCTACTCTTCCAACCAGTCCATCCCCCACAGTTACTACCTTTTGACCACTAGCCCCTCCCTCCTAGATTGTAAGCTCCGAGGATCAGGGCCCTCCTATCCCTCTTGTATTGAACTGTATTGTCTTCCGTTATATTGTAAAGCGCTGAGCAAACTGTTGGCGCCATATAAATCCTGTATAATAATAATAATAATATTCTGTAGTAGTAGAATTTTTGTAAATGTAGTAACCCCTTAATTTTCAATTTGAGATTAGCATGCAAAAAAAATAAAACCAGACGATCATTTGTCCAATATTCTTATCGTGTGTGTAGGAGGCTTAACACACACAACTCCTTTGATTTAGGATCTCAGGCTTAAACAAATACTCTTCCATTCCACACCTGACACCACTGAACCAACGTGAGCAATTGAACTGACCATCACCTAATATCAGAGGAAAACTATCCAATCAGCGCTGGGACTTCAAGTACTTAGTAGGAGTGAGGAAAATACAACTAATTCAGCCAGATCGCTGGCTGCTGCTCAGCTGCTCATAGAAGACGGTGATCTCCTCCAGGGAAGCAGCTCAACGGATGGAAATACAACAGGAGTACCAAGCCAAAAGTCCAAAATTGTAATTGTTCTTTAGTAAATAACGAGCCAATGCGTTTTGGGGGGCAAAAGCTCCATCTTAATCAGGCCTTACATGTGATCAACGAAATCTGAATATAATGCTCAAAATAGTCACGGCCAAACATTTTGGTCAGTGTAAAGAATGTCTCTTACATTGGGGGTCAGGGGGAAGAATGTCTCTTACATTGGTGGTCAGTGGGGAAAAAGCTCTTTACATTGGCGGTGAGTGCGAAGAATGTCCCTTACATTGGTGGTCAGTGCGAAGAATGTCCCTCACATTGGTGGTCAGTGGGAAGAATGTCCCTCACATTGGTGGTCAGTGGGAAGAATGTCCCTTACATTGGTGGTTAGTGGGAAGAATGTCCCTTACATTGGTGGTCAGTGGGAAGAATACCCCTTACATTGGTGGTCAATGGGAAGAATGTCCCTTACATTGGTGATCAGTGGGAAGAATGTCCCTTACATTGGTGGTTAGTGGGAAGAATGTCCCGTACATTGGAGGTCAGTGGGATGAATGTCCCTTACATTGGAGGTCAGTGGGAAGAATGTCCCGTACATTGGAGGTCAGTGGGAAGAATGTCCCGTACATTGGAGGTCAGTGGGATGAATGTCCCTTACATTGGAGGTTAGTGGGAAGAATGTCCCTTACATTGGAGGTCAGTGAGAAGAATGTTCCTTACATTGTTGATCAGTGGGGAGAATGTCCCTTACATTGGGGGTCAGTGGGAAGAATGTCCCTTACATTGGAGGTCAGTGGGAAGAATGCCCCTTACATTGGTGGTCAGTGGGGAAAAAGCTCTTTACATTGGTGGCGAGTGAGAAGAATGTCCCTTACATTGGTGGTCAGTGGGAAGAATGTCCCTTACATTGGTGGTCAGTGGGATGAATTCTCCTTACATTGGTGATCAGTGGGAAGAATGCTCCTTACATTGGTGGTCAGTGGGAAGAATGTTCCTTACATTGGGGGTCTGTGGGAAGAATGTTCCTTACATTGGTGATCAGTGGGAAGAATGTTCCTTACATTGGAGGTCAGTGGGAAGAATGTTCCTTACATTGGAGGTCAGTGGGAAGAATGTTCCTTACATTGGAGGTCAGTGGGAAGAATGTTCCTTACATTGGAGGTCAGTGGGAAGAATGCTCCTTACATTGGTGGTCAGTGGGAAGAATGTCCTTTACATTGGGGGTCAGTGGGAAGAATGTCCCTTACATTGGTGGTCAGTGGGAAGAATGCTCCTTACATTGGAGGTCAGTGTGAAGAATGCCCCTTACATTGGTGATCAGTGGGAAGAATGTCCCTTACATTGGTGATCAGTGGGAAGAATGTCCCTTACATTGGTGATCAGTGGGAAGAATGTCCCTTACATTGGGGGTCAGTGGGAAGAATGTCCCTTACATTGGAGGTCAGTGGGAAGAATGTCCCTTACATTGGAGGTCAGTGGGAAGAATACCCCTTACATTGGGGGTCAGTGGGAAGAATGTCCCTTACATTGGTGGTCAGTGGGAAGAATGTCCCTTACATTGGTGATCAGTGGGAAGAATGCAACCCTTACAGATGTGGTCAGAATGTCAACATTAAAAACAGCTAAAAATATAATTGGTGTCATACTGCTAGCTCTTCCAAGTGGTATTGGCCTTGGAAATATGCAGGCACCATCAAATAGGAGGTCAACCGGCCACAATTAAAGAAACCTCTGGAGGAACAGTAAGGTTCCACAGAGCCATGGTTGAAAATGGCTACCTTAGACTCAGGGGTGGACTGACAACTCATGGGGCCCCCGGGCAATAGGTGATCATGGGGCCCCTGTGTCCTTGCCCACACTCAAAAACACACCCAAAAAAGCCTATAAAAAAGGCATTTTATGGGGCCCCCTACTGACCCCGAGCCCTCCGGCAGTGCCCGAGTGCTCGAATGGTCAGTCCGCCCCTGCTTAGACTCTGCACCTTGGCCACTGTAAGCATTCTAAGCTGTGCTGCTCATGCAGGCTTGCCATGTTCTTCTGTTGATGCCAATGAGTATTCTGCCTATTCATGACTTTTTGTAGTTCTCCATGTTTTCTCTGTGGCCAACACCTCTTCCTAGCCCTAGCTGTTACAACTGACTCTTGGCTAGTCAAGGGGCTCCTAACATTTTAATGCTTGTCTGTTAGAAGTGCGGCAATTTTCACAGAAAGGTAATCTATTCTCAAATTACATTCGTTCTGTGATTACATAGATTTAAATGGGGTTCAGGAGTTCCCCCATTTTATTATACATTCGGACGGGGAGGAATAAAAGGTAAAAGGAAAAAGCTATGTATTGTCAAGATGGTCTCGGATCCTTGTGTTCCCAGTTGTGATTGGTCATTGCGTCTGTTATTATGCCTGTTACAGGATCTGCGTATCCACATTCTGTCTATGTGTCCGTTTTTATATTTCATTGTCTTGACAATAAAAGTTGTTTGGATTAAAAAAAAAAAAAAAAAGAGGGGGGGGGGGTTCAGGAGAAGTTTTATTGAACAGTAAATTTAGTTTTAGGATGCGCTTTATATAGATAAATAAATAGATAATAGATAAATAATTTCCCGATCAGAGATGGTGTTGTTGGGATTCAATGGTGATACTGACAGATGAAAATGAATGAAGCGTATGATTCATATCCCAGTCGCACTACAGGGTGTCGCAATTTACCAGACCGGCGAGAAAACAGTCTGGCCGCGGCGTAATCAATCACGAAAACCTGACTCTGGAAATAGCTCTAGCTCCAAACAAAAAAAACGAGGACCCCGCCTGTCTAATTTACGATGCCTCCTCAAGAAGACCGCAAAAGGCATTACGCCTCGGTCAGTAAAAAAAAAATTTAAAAAAATTGCCCGTTTTATATTTTAGTGACTCGTCTGCGCCTGTCGCTTTGGCCCTGCTTGCGTGACTCTTGGCCCCGTCCACACAATGACCCCATAGATGGCTGGCATAGGTCGGCACTGTCTGTCTGCTTTTTCATCTCTTTTTATGAATCTTACCACCAAGTGGAAAAAAACCGCCACGCCATCTGCAAATATTTTTATAGGCCCTCAGCTATTCATAATAAAATCGAATGTTCCGTGAGGGCGTTGGCTTTATCCAATCTGGTCTCTTCATAATAAAAACATAAACATCTGGCACTGCGCATGCTACCCGTGACTACTGTATACAGGATTATCTCTTCTGGCGCTGACTATACTCCTGCATGTGAGTAGGCAGGTGGACCAAGCACAATATCAGCTTTTCTACTGATCACATCGTTCACACGCCAATAAATCCAAGGTTTTAAAGGATTTACCCCGAGGGCTATAGTGAAACTCAGAGACTAAAAACATGACAGCAAATCACAGGCTATCCCCCCCTCCAGACCATCATGAATACTGCTGCCAGACTCATCCACCTTACTAACCGTTCTATATCCACCATCTCTCTCTGCCAATCCCTCCACTGGCCTCCACTCAGTGTCCTCCACCCCTCTCTGCCAATCCCTCCACTGGCCTCCACTCAGTGTCCTCCACCCCTCTCTGCCAATCCCTCCACTGGCCTCCACTCAGTGTCCTCCACCCCTCTCTGCCAATCCCTCCACTGACCTTCACTCAATGTCCTCCACCTCTCTCTGCCAATCCCTCCACTGACCTCCATTCAGTGTCCTCCATCCCTCTCTGCCAATCCCTCCACTGACCTTCACTCAATGTCCTCCACCTCTCTCTGCCAATCCCTCCACTGACCTTCACTCAATGTCCTCCACCTCTCTCTGCCAATCCCTCCACTGACCTTCACTCAGTGTCCTCCATCCCTCTCTGCCAATCCCTCCACTGACCTTCACTCAATGTCCTCCACCTCTCTCTGCCAATCCCTCCACTGACCTTCACTCAATGTCCTCCACCTCTCTCTGCCAATCCCTCCACTGGCTTCCCATTGCCCAACGAATAAAATTCAAAACATTAACAATAACGTATAAAGCCATTTATAACTCTGCCCCAAATTACATCACCAATCTTGTCTCCAAATATCACCCAAACCGTCTTCTCCGCTCCTCACAAGACCTCCTACTCTCTAGCTCCCTTGTCTCCTCCTCCCATGCTCGTCTCCAGGACATCTCCAGAGCTTCCCCCATCCTCTGGAACTCTCTACCCTAATTTACCTGACTATCGCCTACTCTGCTTACTTTCAGGCGATTTCTGAAAACCGATCTCTTCAGGGTGTGTACACCTGCTGTGCCCATTATGAGGGGTTCCCACCATCCTTGTGTTGAGTTCCCGGGTCTGTACACCCGCTGTGCCCATTATGAGGGGCTCCCACCATCCCTGTGCTGAGTCCCGGGTCTGTACACCCCCTGTGCCCATTATGAGGGGTTCCCACCATCCCTGTGCTGAGTTCCCAGGTCTCTAGACCCACTGGGTCCATTATGAGGGGTTCCCACCATCCCCATGCTGAGGTCCCGGGTCTGTACACCCGCTGTGCCCATTATGAGGGGTTCCCACCATCCCTGTGCTGAGTTCCCAGCTCTGTACACCCGCTGTGCTCATAATGAGGAGTTCCCACCATCCCTGTGCTGAGTTCCCAGGTCTGTACACCTGCTGTGCCCATAATGAGGAGTTCCCACCATCCCTGTGCTGAGTTCCCAGGTCTGTACACCTGCTGTGCCCATAATAAGGGGTTCCCACCATCCCGGGTCTATACACCCGCTGTGCCCATTATGATGGGTTCCCACCATCCCTGTGCTGAGCTCCAGGGTCTGTACACCTGCTGTGCCCATTATGAGGGGTTCCCACCATCCCTATGCTGAGTTCCTGGGTCTGTACACCTGCTGTGCCCATAATAAGGGGTTCCCACCATCCCGGGTCTATACACCCGCTGTGCCCATTATGATGGGTTCCCACCATCCCTGTGCTGAGCTCCAGGGTCTGTACACCTGCTGTGCCCATAATAAGGGGTTCCCACCATCCCGGGTCTATACACCCGCTGTGCCCATTATGATGGGTTCCCACCATCCCTGTGCTGAGCTCCAGGGTCTGTACACCTGCTGTGCCCATAATAAGGGGTTCCCACCATCCCGGGTCTATACACCCGCTGTGCCCATTATGATGGGTTCCCACCATCCCTGTGCTGAGCTCCAGGGTCTGTACACCTGCTGTGCCCATTATGAGGGGTTCCCACCATCCCTATGCTGAGTTCCTGGGTCTGTACACCCGTTGTGCCCATTATGAGGGGTTCCCACCATCCCTGTGCCGAGTTCCTGGGTCTGTACACCCGCTGTGGCCATTATGAGGGGTTCCCACATCCCACCAGGTGTACAGAACTCAGCACAGGGATGGTGGGAACCCCTCATAATGGGCACAGCAGGTGTACAGACCCGGGAACTCAGCACAGGGATGGTGGGAACCCCTCATAATGGGCACAGCAGGTGTACAGACCCGGTAACTCAACACATGGATAGTGAGAACCCCTCATAATGGGCAGACCTGAAACCCAGCAACAGAGTCTCCAAGAGACAGAGGAGAGGCAGTCAGGGGGTTTAACCCTCCAGCATCTACCAAAAACTCAAATGTCGGTTTTATTTGGACTGATCCTGAACTCTCCTACAGAACGCAGTGTATATATATATATTTTACGTACAATATTAGGAGACCGTAGGCTTCATCCCGGTAGTCTCGGTACGCCTTCCAGGGCTTGATCTCCAGTCTTTTGGGGTAATTGCTCTCCTCTCTGAACAAGGCTTCTAACAGGCAGGGAGCCCCGATGTGGACGGAGTCAAACGATCCCAGCTTCATGCGGAAGATCTTCCCGTATTGCTTGTGGTAGCCGGCCTGAAAAGAAAAAGGTTAGTCAGGGCTGCATTCAGAGTGGACGGGCCGCTTAAAAGTTTATCTAGATGCAAGAACTCAGATGCAACATTTGCAGCCTATTAGTCCTTAGATGCAATGGCTGCATTACTTTTACTTTTTCCGAACCTTATTTTCACCTGGTGATCCTACCAGTAACACACTTCCTGTCCTATGGTGACAACGCTCCCTTACTGTACTGTATCTGTGGAGGAGCAGCATTAGAACTTGTAGTATGTTAGGACCAGGGGTGGGCTGACAACTCATGGGGCCCCCGGGCAATAGGGAATTATGGGGCCCCTGTGTCCTTGCCCAAACTCAAAAAAGCCTATGAAGAAGGTACCAGGGTCATCTCATGGGGCCCCGTACTGACCCCGGGCCCTCGGGCAGTGCCGAGAGCCCGAATGGTCAGTCCGCCCCTGGTTAGGACTAGAGGACATCTTCCCCTCTCCTTCTATACATAAAATTGAGGATTATCAGCTGGGTAGGGCTGATATCAACACCAGACATCACTGGATTTCTTCCAGCATCTACAGGGATTTCCGAACTTATCACACAGATATAACAAATGCTTTCAATTGTACATTTAACAGATCAGAAGGGAGCCATTGAATGAAGTTCATTGGTAGGGTTGGCTGAGAGCGCTGATTGGATGCGGGCTTGCTCTTTGACGGAAGCTTGTCCGGAGACCGACTTCTGTTGGAGGAGCTGTACATGCGGGTGGAAAGTTGGCCGGTTCCTGATGAAGTGACCGTTTCTGGACAGATTTCGGCCCATGTGTACCCAGCATTACAGACTGTTTTTGTGTTTAGGGAAAGGGGGAGGGGTTGTCTTTGCACACCTCTCATTATGATAACCTCAGTTTCCAGTAATCCCAATGATGACATTGTCACCAACACAGGAAGTGAAAAAGGATCTAGGAAAAGGGAGTAGGAAATGGAAAGGAAAGGGAACGGGAGAGGGGAAAGGACAGGAAAGGGAAAGGGAGAGGAGAAAAGGAAAGGAAATGAAGTAGGAAAGGAAAAGGAGTAGGAAAGGAAAGGGAACAGAGAAGGGAAAGGAAAGGAAAGGGAAAGGGAGAGGGGAAAGGACAGGAAAGGGAGAGGGGAAAGGACAGGAAAGGGAGAGGGGAAAGGACAGGAAAGGGAAAGGGAGAGGGGAAAGGACAGGAAAGGGAGAGGGGAAACGACAGGAAAGGGAGAGGGGAAAGGAAAGGGAAAGGGGGAGAGGAAGGGAAAGGGAGAAGGGAAAGGAAAGGGAAGGGAAAGACAGAGGGAAACGGAAAGGAAAGGGAAAAGGGAAAGGAAAGGTAAATGGAAAGGTAGAGGAGAAAGGAAAGGGAGAGGGGAAAGGAAAGGAAAGGGAGAGGGGAAAGGACAGGAAAGGGAGAGGGGAAAGGACAGGAAAGGGAGAGGGGAAAGGACAGGAAAGGGAAAGGGAGAGGGGAAAGGACAGGAAAGGGAGAGGGGACAGGACAGGAAAGGGAGGAGGGAAAGGAAAGGGAAAGGGGGAGAGGAAGGGAAAGGGAGAAGGGAAAGGAAAGGGAAGGGAAAGACAGAGGGAAAAGGAAAGGAAAGGGAAAAGGGAAAGGAAAGGGAAAAGGGAAAGGAAAGGTAAATGGAAAGGGAGAGGAGAAAGGAAAGGGGAGAGGGGAAAGGAAAGGAAAGGGAGAGGGGAAAGGACAGGAAAGGGAGAGGGGAAAGGACAGGAAAGGGAGAGGGGAAAAGAAAGGAAAGGGAAAGGGGGAGAGGAAAGGAAAAGGGAAAGGGGAAAGGAAAGATAAATGGAAAGGGAGAGGAGAAAGGAAAGGGAGAGGGGAAAGGAAAGGGAAGGGAAAGACAGAGGGAAAAGGAAAGGAAAGGGAAAGGGGAAAGGAAAGGTAAATGGAAAGGGAGAGGAGAAAGGAAAGGGAGAGGAGAAAGGAAAGGGAGAGGGGAAAGGACAGGAAAGGGAAAGGGAGAGGGGAAAGGGAAAGGGAGAGGGGAAAGGGAAGGGAAGGGAAAGGGAAAGAGGGAAGGGAAGGGAAAGGGGAAAGGACAGGAAAGGGAAAGGGAGAGAGGAAAGGGAAAGGAAAGGAAAAGGGAGAGGGGAAAGGAAAGGTAGAGTAAAGGAGAGGAGAGAACAGGGAGAGGAGGGAAAGGGAGTGGGAACAGGAGAAAGGAAAAGGAGAAAGGAAGGAGAAAGGGAAGGAGAAAGGGAAGGAGAAAGGGAAGGGGAGAGGAAAGGAGAAGGGAAGGAGAAAGGGAAGGGGAGAGGAAAGGAGAAAGGGAAGGAGAAAGGGAAGAAGAAAGGGAAGGAGAAAGGGAAGGGGAGAGGAAATGGGGAAGGGATAATGTTTTTTCTAGCATGACATGAATTACTACATTTTAATTATTAATATTCTCAGACAGAACCAGTCATTCCAGCAGGAGAGGCTTCCCTGTAATCGGGATTTTGGCTCGCTGTCAGTTTCTCTACATAATAAAGAATATTTCAGGTTTGCAATCCTGATCCTAATTTTAATTTTTATTTCAGAGAAACAACAACTTGCTGTATTTATCAAACATTACATTTCGAAGCACACGCTGGCCTCCTGCAACAGTTTCCATCTCATTGCTTTAGGAGTTAAGGGCAACAGGAGACTTTTTACGACAAGGTTTCTTTGTACGGTGATCACTGTCACACGAGGGTGATCACCGACCATTGGTGAGTGTATTCCTTCGCCTGCACAGTGACAATTGCACTCAGAGAGATGGGGATATAAACGCACGCAGGGAAGACGTTCTCTCTGATAGTAGCTGGGAAGTACACTTGTTGCTGGAAGACCCTAAGGGGTTAAACAGCCTCTCAAAGCTTATAGTGAAGAAGGTAACAGACCAGCGGAAAGTTCAGCTCACTGCAACAGATTTCAGGCTACTGTACATACGCTGAGCTGTCTTCCTCATACTACAGAGACCTGCCGCTGTTAACCATTCGCGTTCTGCAAACAATTTTGCAGCAGCGATTTTAACCTTTACGAAGTCCCTTACGGTACAAAAAAGTGAGAATAACATAAAAAACATAAAAAAATCTATGAATTAAAAAAAATTAATAATAATAATTTTTTATATTAAACTAAGAATTAAGAAAAAGCAACATGGATAAATTTTAAAACAAATCCACTTAATGTCAAATATTTTAAAGAATATAAAATGTATGTAAAATGTATGTAAAATGTATATTAAGCTGAGCATAAAAAAATTTAGAAAAAAATAAATAAAATGAAATAAAAATCAACTTAATGTAAAATATTTAAAAGAATATAAAATATATATTAAGCTGAGCATAAAAAAAATTTAGAAAAAAATAAATAAAATAAAAATCTACTTAATGTCAAATATTTAATATAAAATATATTAAGCTGAACATAAAAAAATTTAGCAAAAAATAAATAAAATAAAAATCCACTTAATGTAAAATATTTAAAAGAATATACAATATATATTAAGCTGAGCATAAAAAAATTTGAAAAAAATAAATACAATGAAATAAAAATCCACTTAATGTAAAATATTTAAAATAATATAAAATATATTGTGCCTGTGTGGGTTTTCCTCCCACGCTCCAAAGACATGCTGGTAGGTTAGTTGGCTCCTGTCTAAAATTGTCCCTAGTATGTGTATGTATCAGGGGCGGACTGACCATTCGGGTACTCAGGCACTGCCCGAGGGCCCGGGGTCAGTAGGGGCCCCATGAAATGCCCCTGGTACCTTTCATAGGCTTTTTTGGGTGTGGTTTGAGTGTTGGTGAGGACACAGGGGCCCCATGATCCCCTATTACCCGGGGGCCCCATAGGTTGTCAGTCCGCCCCTGGTATGTATGAATGTGAGTTAGGGACCTTAGATTGTACACCCCTTGAGGGTTAGGGACTGATGTGAATGTACAATATATATGTAAAGCTCTGCATAAATTGATGGCGCTATATAAGTACCTGTAATAAACAAATATTAAGCTGAGCATAAAAAAATTTAAAAAAATAAATAAAATGAAATAAAAAGCCACTTAATGTAAAATATTTAAAAGAATATAAAATATATATTAAGCTGAGCATAAAAAAAATGTAGAAAAAAAAATAAAATGAAATCAAAATCCCCTTAATGTAAAATATTTAAAAGAATATATTATTATACAGAATTATATCGCGCCAACAGTTTGCTCAGCACTTGACAATATAACGGGAGACAATACAGCAACAATACAGTTCAATACAAGAGAGATAGAAGGGCCTGATCCTGGGAGCTGACAATCTAGGAGATATATAAAATATATATTAAGCTGACCATTAAAAATTTTAGAAAAAAATAAATAAAATTAAATAAAAACCCACTTAATGTAAACTATTTAAAAGAATATAAAATATATATTAAGCTGAGCACAAAAAACATTTAGAAAAATATAAATAAAATTCAATAAAAATCCACTTAATGTAAAATATTTAAAAGAATATAAAATATATATTAAGCTGAGCATAAAAAACATTTAGAAAAATATAAATAAAGTTAAATAAAAATCCACTTAGTGTAAAATATTTAAAAGAATATAAAATATATATTAAGCTGAGCATAAAAAAAAATAGAAAAAAATAAATAAAATTCAATAAAAATCCACTTAATGTAAAGATTTACCAGCGCCTGGTGCTGCCTCTTCAGCCCTCCTTTGCGCAGTATGTCCACGAGGCTGCCCAGCAAGGGCCAGTTGGTGGGTCCAGGCAGGGTGGACAGGGAGTGTGGGCACTGGGGTGGTGGCGCCGGAAGCCCCTGCGTTTTCAGGTCGCAGGCTGTGGCCCCGGGGATGCTGTGGTGCAGGCTGATGTACCTGGATTTGAGCATCATCCACAACTTCTCCGCTTTGATCTTGGCAGCCATGGCGTTAGCAGAAGCAGGCGTGCAGCGGCTGTGAAAATCTGCATTTTTTAGGCTATGGTATATATAGACGGCTGAGGTGTCAGAAAGGTCTGCTGCACAACAATCCCCAGCCAATCAGAGAGGCCCAATTAGACGATGGATCAGCTTCGTCAGGAGGGTGCTCTGGTACTTTGAGTTCATTAAAGGGCTGTTTTCTTGGCATGGGAACCGCAGGCAGCAGCCAGATCCCAAGATAAAGGCGTTCCACAGAGAACTCCACTGATTAGTCACCTCTGGGAGGATGGACTTTCTTTCCCTGCAAAGTTGACTTTTTTTTTTTTTTCTTTCTTCCCTTTATTTGCTTTTGTTTGCTGTACGCTCAGGTGTCACCCAACGCTGACGTGTGTCACAAGAATGGACTCATTCACCCGCACTGATCTGTCACTGTTGCTTTCTGTGCTTTAAAGAGATGCACTATATAAACCCCAATTCTTAACTTTTTTTTTTTTTAATTTTTTTTTTTTTAATTGGTTTTAATCAAATCGGTTTAAATTTGTGCATTGCGGGAATGTGCGTACAATTGTGTGCTTTCCTGCAGTGCCCTTTTGCAGATTGCAGAATGCATCTGGGGGCGTGTGCCATGCATTTCAGTGCTGTGCAATTCCTCAAAGGTTTCATGTGTGGGCAGCACAGTGGCTAAATGGTTAGCACTCCCGCCCTGGCAGTACTCAGGTCGTTGGTTCGAATCCCAACCATGGCACCTCCTGCCTGGAGTTTTCATGTTCTCCCTGTGCCTGCGTGGGTTTCCTCCAGGTACTCCAGTTTCCTCCAACACTCCAAAGACATGCTGATAGGTGAATTGGATCCTGTCTAAATTGTCCCTAGTATGTGTATGTATGAATGTGAGTTAGGGACCTTAGATTGTACGCCCCTTGAGGGTTAGGGACCTTAGATTGTACGCCCCTTGAGGGTTAGGGACCTTAGATTGTATGCCCCTTGAGGGTTAGGGACCTTAGATTGTACGCACCTTGAGGGTTAGGGACCTTAGATTGTACGCCCCTTGAGGGTTAGGGACCTTAGATTGTACGCCCCTTAAGGGTTAGGGACCTTAGATTGTACGCCCCTTGAGGGTTAGGGACCTTAGATTGTACGCCCCTTAAGGGTTAGGGACCTTAGATTGTACGCCCCTTAAGGGTTAGGGACCTTAGATTGTACCCCCCTTGAGGGTTAGGGACCTTAGATTGTACGCGCCTTGAGGGTTAGGGACTGATGTGAATGTACAATATATATGTAAAGCGCTGCGTATATTGTGCTCATCGCTGTGCCGCTTCTCCTTTCAATGTCCAGTCACAGGTTGGGGGCCCGTCCTGGATTACCTGTGCTCAGAAGAAGTGGGTTGAATGAAGCTCAGACTGAGGACATCTAGTGGCAGAAACAAAATACTGCAGAGGAGATCAACCACTTACCATCAGCTCTATAGCAGAAGTACTGCTACAGGGCGGCAGGGCTGCGCAAAATCATGTGTGTGTGTATACAGTCATGGCCGAAATTGTTGGCACCCTTGATATTTCTCCAGGAAATCATGTATTTCTCACGAAACGTATTGCATTAACACATGTTTTGCTATACACATGTTTATTCCCTTTGTGTGTATTGGGACAAAACAAAAAAAGGGAGGAAAGAAAGCAAATTCGACATAATGTCACACAAACCTCCAAAAATGGGCTGGACAAAAGTATTGGCACCCTTTCACAACTGCGGATAAATAAGAATGTTACAAGCATGTGATGCTCCTGTAAACTCACCTGGGGCAAGTAACAGGTGTGGGCAATATAGAAATCACACCTGAAAGCAGATAAAAAGGAGAGACGTTCACTTAACCTTTGCATTGTGTGTCTGTCTGTGCCACACTAAGCATGGACAACAGAAAGAGGAGACGAGAACTGTCTGAGGACCTGAGAACCAAAATTGTGGCAAAATATCAACAATCTCAAGGTTACAAGTCCATCTCCAGAGAACTAGATTTGCCTTTGTCCACAGTGCGCAACATTATCAAGAAGTTTGCAACCCATGGCACTGTAGCTAATCTCCCTGGTCGTGGACGGATGAGGAAAATTGATGAAAGATTGCAACGCAGAATAGTCCGGATGGTGGATAAGCAGCCCCAAACATGTTCCAAAGACATTCAAGCTGTCCTGCAGGCTCAGGGAGCATCAGTGTCAGCGCGAACTATCCGTCGACATTTAAATGAAATGAAACGCTATGGCAGGAGACCCAGGAGGACCCCACTGCTGACACAGAGACATAAAAAAGCAAGACTACAGTTTGCCAAAATGTACTTGAGTAAGCCAAAAGCCTTCTGGGAAAACGTCTTGTGGACAGATGAGACCAAGATAGAGCTTTTCGGTAAAGCACATCATTCTACTGTTTACCGAAAACGGAATGAGGCCTACAAAGAACAAAACACAGTACCTACGGTAAAATATGGTGGAGGTTCAATGATGTTTTGGGGTTGTTTTGCTGCCTCTGGCACTGGGTGCCTTGACTGTGTGCAAGGCATCATGAAATCTGAGGATTACCAAAGGATTTTGGGTCGCACTGTAGGGCCCAGTGTCAGAAAGCTGGGTTTGCGTCCAAGATCCTGGGTCTTCCAGCAGGACAATGACCCCAAACATACGTCAAAAAGCACTCAGAAATGGATGGCAAAGAAGCACTGGAGAGTTCTGAAGTGGCCAGCAATGAGCCCAGATCTAAATCCCATTGAACACCTGTGGAGAGATCTTAAAATTGCTGTTGGGAAAAGGTGTCCTTCCAATAAGAGAGACCTGGAGCTGTTTGCAAAGGAAGAGTGGTCCAAAATTCCGGGTGAGAGGTGTCAGAAGCTTATTGATGGTTATAGGAAGCGACTGATTTCAGTTATGTTTTCCAAAGGGTGTGCAACCAAATATTAAGTTAAGGGTGCCAATACTTTTGTCCAGCCCATTTTTGGGGTTTTGTGTGACATTATGTCATATTTGCTTTTCTGCCTCTGTTTTATATTTGTTCCAATACATACAAAGGGAATAAACATGTGTATAGCAAAACATGTGTTAATGCAATACCTTTTTTGTGTGAAATACTTGATTTTCAGGAAAAATATCAAGGGTGCCAACAATTTCGGCCATGACTGTATGTGTGTATGTATATATATATATATATGTGTGTGTGTGTATATATATATGTGTGTGTGTGTGTGTGTGTGTGTATATATATATATATGTGTGTGTGTGTGTGTGTGTGTGTGTGTGTGTATATATATATATATATATATGTGTGTGTATATATATATATATGTGTGTGTGTGTATGTATATATATATATGTGTGTGTGTGTGTGTGTGTGTGTGTGTGTGTGTGTGTGTGTGTGTGTGTGTGTGTATATATATATATATGTGTGTGTGTGTGTATATATGTGTGTGTGTGTGTATATATATATATATATGTGTGTGTGTGTGTGTGTGTATATATATATATATATATACAGTTGTGTCCAAAATTATTCAACCCCCAATGCTGTAAAGGGGTTTAGGGACTATAGTGTACATTTGGAATTGTATTCAGAATCAAATCCTACAAGGACGTTGTAACTACCCAAATGCAACTAAAATGACATCAATTGTTTATGTAATACAGTAGTAAATGGTTCTTATGTGGTTTCTTCATTGCCACAATTATTCAACCCCTTAAAGACTACCACTCTGAAGAACAGAGGTTCATACAGGTGCTTTCCATCAGGTATTGAAAACACCTGTGGATGTCACCGAGCAGCAATCAAGCATAATAAGCACCAATTAGGCAGCTTTAAAATGACTGTGATACTCAGCTCCTTCTAGACATTTACTGGTGTGGTTACAAACATGGTGAAGGCAAGAGAATGGTCCAGGAAGACAAGAGAAGAGGTGATTTCTCTTCACAGGAAGGGCAATGGCTATAAGAAGATTGCAAAGATGTTAAACATACCAAGAGACACCTTAGGAAGCATCATTCGCAAATTCAAGGCAAAGGGCACTGTTGAAACGCTACCTGGTCGTGGCAGAAAGAAGATGCTGACTTCGACTGCTGTGCGCTACCTGAAGCGTAGAGTGGAGAGAAGTCCCCGTGTGACTGCTGAGGAACTGAGAAAAGATTTGTCAGATGTGGGTACAGAAGTTTCAGCCCAGACAATAAGACGCACACTGCGTAATGAAGGCCTCCGTGCCAGAACTCCCAGGCGTACCCCCTTGCTGTCTCCAAAGAATAAGAAGAGTCGACTGCAGTATGCCAAAAGCCATGTGGACAAACCACAAAAGTTGTGGGATAGTGTTCTGTGGACTGATGAAACAAAATTAGAACTGTTTGGGCCCATGGATCAACGCTATGTTTGGAGGAGGAAGAACAAGGCCTATGATGAAAAGAACACCTTGCCTACTGTGAAGCATGGTGGAGGGTCAATCATGCTTTGGGGCTGTTTTGCTTCTGCAGGTACAGGGAAGCTTCAGCGTGTGCAAGGTACCATGAATTCTCTTCAGTACCAGGAGATATTGGATGGAAACGTGATGCAGTCCGTCACACACCTGAGGCTTGGGAGACGTTGGACCTTTCAACAGGACAATGATCCCAAGCATACCTCCAAGTCCACTAGAGCATGGTTGCAGAGGAAAGGCTGGAACATTTTGGAGTGGCCATCGCAGTCACCAGACTTAAATCCGATTGAGAACCTCTGGTGGGACTTAAAGAAAGCAGTTGCAGTGCGCAAGCCTAAGAATGTGACTGAACTGGAGGCCTTTGCCCATGAAGAATGGGCGAAGATACCCGTAGATCGCTGCAAGACACTTGTGTCAAGCTATGCTTCACGTTTAAAAGCTGTTATAACTGTAAAAGGATGCTGTACTAAGTACTAAGATTGAATGTCACTTGGGGGTTGAATAAAACTGATAATGCTGTGAGCACAGAAAAGACATTTGTGGTTATTTCATTATAACTGTTATGTTATATTTGTCTGACCTACAAGTGCCTCTTTAATGTAAATGTAAGCAAGATGACTGAATGATCAAAAGCAATGTCAAACTGGCCAAAACACTCAATTTCAGTGGGGGTTGAATAATTTTGGACACAACTGTATATGTGTGTGTGTGTGTATGTATATATATATATATGTGTGTGTGTGTGTGTGTGTGTGTATATATATGTGTGTGTGTGTGTATATATATATATATACATACATACGTGATTTGCACTTCCAGGTGGTGGGCATGTGCCGCTATTGGCTGCTGGGGATGTCAATCACTGGGTCATGGCGCACTCAGTGATCGTTGGCAAAGCTGACGGAGGACAGACCTGTATGTAAACAACACGGGTTTCTCTCCTGTCAGCATGGACATGCTGCTTTGTATCTCTCTGCACAGCAGTGAAAATGTTTTTTTTTTCAAAATTGTTTTTTTTTGTTTAAAGTGCAAAAAATAAAAAATGCGGAGGTGATCAAAAACCCCTGAAAGAAAGCAGTATTTGTGGGAAAAAAATTAAATAAATGTCATTTATGTACAACATTGCATGACCGCACAATTGTCAGTTAAAGTGACGCAACGTCGTATCGCAAAGAATGGCCTGGTCAAGAAGGGGGGGGGGGGGAGTCCTCTGGAGGGCGAGGGGTTAAGCTGAACTCCAAGCAGATAAAAACAGCTGAAATACAGATCTGTTTTAATTGGACAATGGATAAAACCGGTTTTCAGATTCCAATACCCAGCTAGGTCCTTGACCTCACTTTCCAACCTGGCAGTTCAAACAGTTTGGCTTGGTCACAGACCTACATCAGCCTGTAGTTAGATCAAAGGAGGCTGATATCAGATTTTAAACGTCTTTAGTTCTGTAATGAACCAAGAATGGCAGCCGGAGAAAACTGCGTCACCCTGATTTTCCACTGCTGATTGTTCTGCGATAGCAGTGTCGATGTAAAAGGTGACAGCTATTTGTACATTGCTCTGTCCTGTTCTGCAGCTTTGTAACCTCGGGGTCATTGGTGGTACTCAATCACTTGGGGGGTGGAATTTCTTTTGTTCCTCTGTGCACTCACTAACCCTTGATTGCTCGCTCCCATTTTAGGCTGTGACCCTTGCACCTTCCTGCCCTGCATAACCTGCACACCAGCTGTAAGTCAGATAACAGATAATGGTTTTTCCCTCCAGTGTATTAACTCCTCGATGTGTCAGAGAGTGATCAGAAGGCAAAGCAACAATCAATCAACTGAATTAATAATAATAAGAATAATAATATTTATACAGGATTTATATAGAAGCCAACAGTTTGCTCAGCGCTTTACAATATAATGGGAGACAATACAGCAACAATACAATTCAATACAAGAGGGATAGGAGGGACCTGATCCTGGGAGCTGACAATCTAAGAGGGAGGGGCTAGTGGTACAAAATGTAGTAACTGTGGGGGATGGACTGGTTGGAAGAGTAGAAGATTCCAGTATTAGCCGAGGGCAGGATAGGCTTCCCTGAAGAGAGAGGTTTTCAGAGATCGCCTAAAAGTGAGCAGAGTAGGCGATAGTCTGATAGATTGGGGTAGAGAGTTCCAGAGGATGGGGGAATTCCTGGAGATGCGCATGGGAGGAGGAGACAAGGAAGCTAGAGAGCAGGAGGTCGTGCGAGGAGCGGAGAGTACGGTTTGGGTGATATAATTAATAAATGGTATCCGATAGGGCAGGGGTCCACAAACATGTCAGTAAGGGGCCCACATCATATAATATACAAATGTTCGCAGTCCAGGAAAAAAAAAACAGTTTTATAAATGAAAGCCAAAAAATTCACATGAATTCAGATGTTTTACATGGAGTTTTTGTCATGAGCATGAGAGGATTCAGTACAACAGAGAAAGAACTGAACCAAACACAGCAAAGAAATTCCAGAAAACTTCAGTCATTATTAAAAGTCCAACAAAAAGCAATTCTGTCTGCACCGGTCTTGTCACAGTCCCTCCTCAGAGTCCTGCATTATGTTAGGGTCCTCATTAGAGCCCCCTTATATCAGATTCAACACTAAAGTCCACCCTTACATCAAAGTCCCCTCTTACATTAGGGTCACCGTCAAAGTCCATCCTTATGTCGGAGCACCCCCTTACATCAGTGTCCCCATCCCAGTCCCCCCTTACATCAGTGTCCCCATCCCAGTCCCCCCCTTACATCAGTGTCCCCATCCCAGTCCCTCCCTTACATCAGTGTCCCCATCCCAGTCCCCCCTTACATCAGTGTCCCCATCCCAGTCCCCCCTTACATCAGTGTCCCCATCCCAGTCCCCCCCTTACATCAGTGTCCCCATCCCAGTCCCCCCTTACATCAGTGTCCCCATCCCAGTCCCCCCCTTACATCAGTGTCCCCATCCCAGTCCCTCCCTTACATCAGTGTCCCCATCCCAGTCCCCCCCTTACATCAGTGTCCCCATCCCAGTCCCCCCTTACATCAGTGTCCCCATCCCAGTCCCCCCTTACATCACACTCCACATGGGTCCTCCTTACATCAGAGTTCCCCTTTACATTAGACTCCACGCAAAAGTCCCACTTACATCAAAGTCCCTCTTACATTAGGATCCTCATCAAAGTACCTTACTTAAATCAGAGACCCCCCCCCATCCCCCTTATATCAGTGTCCCCATCCCAGTCCCCCCTTACATCAGACTCTACACCAAAGTCCCACTCATATCAAAGTAACCTCTTACATTAGGGTCTACATTATCCCTTCCTTACATCAGAGATCCCCTTACATCAGGGTCCCCATCAGAGTCCCCCCTTACATTAGGGTCCCTATCAGAGTCCCTTCCTTACATCAGAGATCCCCTTACATGAGGGTCCCCATCAGAGTCCCCCCTTACATTAGGGTCCCTATCAGAGTCCCTTCCTTACATTAAGGTTCCTTCCCTTACATCAGTGTCCCCTACGGTCCCCATCAGAGTCCCCCCCCCCCTTACATCAGGCTCCCCACCAGATTCTACCCGTACATCTGGGTCCCCTCCTTACACCAGACTCCTCTGTTACATCAGAGTCCCCTTTAGATCAGGCTCCCCACCAGATTCTACCCTTAGATTTTACCCGTATATCAGGCACCAGAGGACTGACCTGTAAAACCCTCTAACCTGACCTGAAGTAAACCCTCTGTCTCGCACCCAGGCTTCTAAAAAGCCCCTAGCTACATTAAATGTACACTAGAGGGCGCTACACATAGGTTAAAAAAAAAAACAAGTCCATCAAATTCAAATAATAGAAAAAATAAATAACTAGCACATGTTCCTGTTTCGGTGGACCAATCATCTCCTGAGTAGCTGCACTCAGACTGGCACAGGCAGGGTAAGCACTCAGGGGAACATGCTTGCAGAACAGGAGGTCTGTCTCTCTCTCCCCCCTCCCTTCTCCCTCCCTCTCTCTCCCCCCTCATTTCCTCCCCTCTATCCGTATCTCCACCCTCTCTCCCCCCTCTCTCTCTGCCCCCCTCCTTCTCTCTCCCCTCTCCCTCCACTTCCCCCTCTCTCTCTCACCTTCCCTTTTTCTGTCCCTCCTCTCTCCTCCCCCCCCCCTCCCCCCCCCCCCCCTCATCCCCCCCCTCTCTCCCTATCTCTACCCTCCCTCTCTCTCCCCTCTCCCTTTCTCTCCCCCCTCTCTCTCTCTCCTCCTCTCTCCCTCGTTCCCTCTCTCTCCCCCTTCCCTCTCTCTCCCCTCTCCCTCTCTCTCCCCTCCTCTCCTCCCTCTCTCTCTCTCCCCCTCTCATTCACCTAGTCAAAAGGCCCAACAGACCTCATTCCTGAAGATTAGCTGAAGCCAACCAATGAGTACCAAGTGATTCTTGATTGCCAATCACAGCCCGCTATAGATGCGTAGAATCCTGAACTAAAATTCTTTGTATGAAAATTGTCCGCAATGGAAGCGATCATATCGGTGCGATAACTCAAACTCCATCTCAGTCATACCGATTTTGATAGTACATCATGCACTACTTTTTGCACGTTCATTAGACATCTTTGCATGAAGTCACACAGATATCTTCCAGGTGGTTCCTGAAGTCTCACTTACATCCGACTTTGAAATCGTATGATTTCAAAGTGGGATTTGGTGTGACCGAAGACTAAAGGTGGGAATACATGATTAGAAAATCGACCGATCGGTCATCCGATGACAGAGAGGCGTTCGTTTGTTGGTCGAAATTGTGGTCCACATTAACCAATCTAAAAAAATCATTCGTCGGGCAATACGTAGTGTTGACGTCTTCCGTACAAGTGGAAGTGATGCGGTGTGCGTGTGACCTTGTAGCCACGCCCTTCCGGCCAGAACGAGCGATATACACGATTACCAGCAATGAGTATAATATTGTTTATTACATAATCTATATACATAAATAGTGATACATTATTATTATTATACAGTATTTATAAAGCGCCAATAGTTCGCTCAGCGCTGTACATTACAAAGGGAGACAGAACATGTGACAGAACAATACCAATACAATGCAAAACATGAGGGGATCGAGGGCCCTGCTCCTTGGAGCTTACAATCTAGGAGGGAGGGGATGGTGGCACAGGAGGAGATAGCTGTGGGGGATGGAGTGGTAGGAAGAGTGGAGGAGGTCAGCAAGTTAGCAGGGGGTGGGGTAGGCTTCCCTGAAGAGATGGGTGTTCAGGGTGCGCCTAAAGGAGAGGAGAGTAGGTGATAATCTGATGGGTTGGGGCAGGGAGTTCCAGAGGATGGGTGACACCCTGGAGAAGTCCAGGAGGCGGGCATGGGAGGAGGAGACCAGGGAACTAGAGAGAAGGAGGTCTTGTGAGGAGCGGAGTGTGCGTGTTGGGAGGTACTTGGATATTAGGTCAGTGATGTAGTTCGGGGCAGTATGGTGGACAGCTTTGTACGTCAGTGTTAGGATTTTGAATTTGATCCGTTGCGCAATCGGAAGCCAGTGGAGGGATTGGCAGAGGGGGTGGAGGACACTGAGTGGAGGCCAGTGGAGGGATTGTCAGAGGGGGGTGGAGGACACTGAGTGGAGGCCAGTGGAGGGATTGGCAGAGGGGGGTGGAGGACACTGAGTGGAGGCCAGTGGAGGGATTGGCAGAGGGGGGTGGAGGACACTGAGTGGAGGTCAGTGGAGGGATTGACAGAGGGGGGTGGCGGAAACGGAGTGGTTGGAAAGGTGAATGAGATACATAAAATATAATCTGCAGAATTCTGGTTTCATGATCTCATTAGGCCGATCTACTTTTAACATTTGGATTTTTCATTCGTGTTGACGAAGATTCCTTGGACATCAACATCCAGGTCATCTTCTGTTTCCGTCATGCGTGATAGCGCTTGATTTTTTTCGTACGACCGTCCTACCACCGCATAGAAAATCGGTCATTCGTATGCAAAACGACAACATTTTTCACTTTTGTTTAACCAGATTTTTTCGTTCACAATATCATTATCGGTCAAAACATCCTGGTCATCAACGAAGAGAAAATCGTTCGATCGGCGGTTCCGCAAAATTTTTTGTGCGATTTTCTTATCGTGCTTTTGGGGTATTAGTGTCTGAGGTTTTATTTCAGCAGTTGCTGCTCGAGGGGGGGGGTCAGATGCAGTGATAGAAAGATATGAAATAGATACAATTTGTTACAATAAATCCTCTGCAGTTTCCTTTGAACAAATCCATATTTCATCGACTTGTGAGTAATCCACAGGAGTCCATTCCCCGAACTTTCTGTTCTGGGGTCAGAGAACAGTCTGTGCTGTTTATTGTCTGGATTTGGGAGGAGGAATGGTGGCAGTGTGGGAGATCGATGCCGGCCTGTGCGACTGAATGAATCTCAGCACCGCCATCACCTGATACGGGGTAATGAAATATGATTCATGCCTTTGGCCACTTCAGAATTCTCCCATAGAAAGAGAAACTAGCAGGAGTTCATAGGGTTCAGCCTCTGTACAAGGCCAGGGGCTTTTCTTGTGCAGGTGTCACAGCTCTGAAAAGAGAACCAGTCACCACGGGGCTTGTTCAAGAATCTGAACATTCCACCTTCAGTACATGTAAACC
This sequence comes from Staurois parvus, assembly GCF_062004578.1. Taxonomy (NCBI): domain Eukaryota; kingdom Metazoa; phylum Chordata; class Amphibia; order Anura; family Ranidae; genus Staurois; species Staurois parvus. The sequence goes on from NW_028317889.1 coordinate 192,832, forward strand.
CAATCACCCGTTTTCAATCTTTTTAAATCTGCAGCTTTCGTGGCCACTGGGAGTAGAAAAGGTCCCAATGTCAGGGGGAAAAAACAATGCCCCATCATTGTCAGTTGTGTCAGTGGAAGGAATTGTGCCCCATCATTGGTATCAGTGGGAGGAATAGTGCCCCATCATTGGTGTCAGTGGGAGGAATAGTGCCCCATCATTGGTGTCAGTGGGAGGAATAGTGCCCCATCATTGGTATCAGTGGGAGGAATAGTGCCCCATCATTGGTATCAGTGGAGGAATAGTGCCCCATCATTGGTGTCAGTGGGAGGAATAGTGCCCCATCATTGGTGTCAGTGGGAGGAATAGTGCCCCATCATTGGTATCAGTGGGAGGAATAGTGCCCCATCATTGGTATCAGTGGGAGGAATAGTGCCCCATCATTGGTATCAGTGGGAGGAATAGTGCCCCATCATTGGTATCTGTGGGAGGAATAGTGCCCCATCATTGGTATCAGTGGGAGGAATAGTGCCCCATCATTGGTGTCAGTGGGAGGAATAGTGCCCCATCATTGGTGTCAGTGGGAGGAATAGTGCCCCATCATTGGTGTCAGTGGGGGGAATAGTGCCCCATCATTGGTGTCAGTGGGAGGAATAGTGCTCCATCATTGGTGTCAGTGGGGGGAATAGTGCCCCATCATTGGTGTCAGTGGAAGGAATAGTGCCCCATCATTGGTATCAGTGAGAGGAATAGTGCCCCATCATTGGTGTCAGTGGGAGGAATAGTGCCCCATCATTGGTGTCAGTGGAAGGAATAGTGCCCCATCATTGGTATCAGTGGGAGGAATAGTGTCCCATCATTGGTGTCAGTGGGAGGAATAGTGCCCCATCATTGGTGTCAGTGGGAGGAATAGTGCCTCATCATTGGTATCAGTGGGAGGAATAGTGCCCCATCATTGGTATCAGTGGGAGGAATAGTGCCCCATCATTGGTGTCAGTGGGGGAATAGTGCCCCATCATTGGTGTCAGTGGGAGGAATAGTGCTCCATCATTGGTGTCAGTGGGGGGAATAGTGCCCCATCATTGGTGTCAGTGGAAGGAATAGTGCCCCATCATTGGTATCAGTGAGAGGAATAGTGCCCCATCATTGGTGTCAGTGGGAGGAATAGTGTCCCATCATTGGTGTCAGTGGGAGGAATAGTGCCCCATCATTGGTATCAGTGGGAGGAATAGTGCCCCATCATTGGTATCAGTGGGAGGAATAGTTCCCCATCATTGGTATCAGTGGGAGGAATAGTGCCCCATCATTGGTGTCACTTGTAGGATTAGTACCCTATCATTGGTATCAGTGGGAGGAATAGTGCCCCATTGTTAGTGTCAGTGGAAGGAATTGTGGCTCATCGTTGGTGTCAGTGAGAGGATTAGTGCCCCATCATTGATGTCAATGGAAGGAATTGTGCTCCATCGTTGGTGTCAGTGGGAGGAATAGCGCCCCATCATTGGTATCAGTGGGAGGAATAGTGTCCCATCATTGGTATCAGTGGGAGGAATAGTGCCCCATCATTGGTATCAGTGGGAGGAATAGTACCCCATCATTGGTGTCAGTGGGAGGAATAGTGCCCCATCATTGATATCAGTGGGAGGAATAGTGCCCCATCATTGGTATGAGTGGCAGGAATAGTGCCCCATCATTGGTATCAGTGGGAGGAATAGTGTCCCATCATTGGTGTCAGTGGGAGGAATAGTGCCCCATCATTGGTGTCAGTGGGAGGAATAGTGCCCCATCATTGGTATCAGTGGGAGGAATAGTGCCCCATCATTGGTATCAGTGGGAGGAATAGTGCCCCATCATTGGTATCAGTGGGAGGAATAGTGCCCCATCATTGGTGTCACTTGTAGGATTAGTACCCTATCATTGGTATCAGTGGGAGGAATAGTGCCCCATTGTTAGTGTCAGTGGAAGGAATTGTGGCTCATCGTTGGTGTCAGTGAGAGGATTAGTGCCCCATCATTGATGTCAATGGAAGGAATTGTGCTCCATCGTTTGTGTCAGTGGAAGGAATTGTGCCCCATCATTGGTGTCAGTGGGAGGAATAGTGCCCCATCATTGGTGTCAGTGGGAGGAATAGTTGCCCCATCACTGGTATCAGTGGAAGGAATTGTGCCCTATCTTTGGTGTCAGTGGAAGGAATTGTGACCGATCATTGGTTTTTGTTGGGCCCCATTGTTGGTGCCATTGGGAGGAATTCTGCCCCATCGTGGTGTCACTGGTAGAAACTGTGCCCCAAAATTGGTGTCACTGGGAGGAATGGTGCTCCTTCATTGATGTCATTGGGCCCCATTGTTGGTGTCAGTGGGAGAAATAATGCCTTATCATTGGAGTCAGTGGGAGGAATTATACACTACTGTTAGTATCAAAGGCTGGATAAAAGCAAGCAAAGGGCCGCAGTTCGGACACCACTGCAATAAAGGATAAATAAAAATTCTGGTTATAATATATGATGCTTTAAAAATCCAACTGCCATTCAGGTAGAGTTTACATCTACTTTTAAGAGGGCCTAGCATCAGATATATTTGTATGTTATGTACATGCAAGTATCTAAAGATCAGAGATCACACTTCTCCCCCTTACAATGCAGTCACATCCTCTCCAGAATGATGCCTCCATCTTTGTTCAGACATCCTCCAGGGTCACCATCTACTTCATGGTCTGAGATGACATAGTCGTCTAAATCTTAGTGTTCTCAAATGTCTGACACAGATCAGACCCTGCTGCAGCCACTCAGTTTGCAACTTGCTACAAAGTTGCAATGTACAGCCTGAGTGATCACTGGAGGAAATGCCTGCAGCAGGCCAATCGCATCATTCAACTGAGGCAAAGTTTGCTTGTTTTTTTTTGTAATGATTAAAGGGGATGTTTTTAAACCAACGTTATAGGCCTCGAATGCTTTGTGCATGCCCAGGGTACATTTTTATGGTCATCTGTTGCTAATGTGATATCAGATTATCTGTATAAATTAGGAAAATCTGGGTTATGCATCATACGCTCGCATCCCATCCCATCCCATCCCTAGGTGTGTGCCTGCCTCTGCCGCCTCCGCCTTGCTGCCCTGCTTGGCGCACACTAGCCCGAGACGAAACAGGGGCAGCTCCCGCTGCATCATGGGAGGGGAGCACTTATGTTTTATTGCCTCTGAACTAGTACACTCTGACAGGCAGAGGATATGAAATAACAACGGCCTCAGGATTTCATAAACATCCAGCGTCTCTGGATAGACAGGTCACTGTTTGTGCTGTAACAGGCGAACAAAACATTCAGCGCCGCAGGGCTGAAGAAGTCAGGAAAATGGAATGAATTGTATTTAGGGAAAAGGTGACGCTGCTTTTACAATGTACACAAGACCAGGGGGACTCCACCCATAATTAGCCTTTAATTAATAAAATGATTGCTGGCAAATGAACACTATCAGCTCTCTGCTGCCCCCCGGCGGATGTCAAACAGAACAGTCCAGAGGTTAGCACACCGATGAGGGACTTTGTGTGGCAGTCTTCGCTACAGTCAGCCAATAGCAGGCTTACTTTATTTATGTATATTATAGGTATTTATATAGCGCCGACAATTTATACAACTTGTACATTCGCATCAGTCCCTGCACTCAAGGAACTCGCAGTCTAAGGTCCCTATCTCATATGAACGCACACACATACTAGGGCCAATTAACCTACCAGCATGTCTTTGGAGGTGGGAGGAAACCGGAGTACCCGGAGGAAAGGCGGGCAAGCAGAAGAACAGGCAAAGTTCATGCAGATAGTGTCCTGGATCACATTCAAACCAAGAACCTCAGTGCTCCTAGATAGGAGTGCCAACCACTAACACACTGTGCTGCTACTGCCAGGGAGAGGGAGAGAGGAAAAGAAGGAGAGAGGGAGAGGAGGAGAGAGGGAGAGGAGAGAGAAGAGAGAGAGGAGAGAGGGAAAGAAGGAGAGAGGGAGAGGAGGAGAGAGGGAGAGAGGGAGAGGAGAGAGAGAGGAGAGAGGGAATGAAGGAGAGAGGGAGAGGAGAGAGAGAAGGAGAGAGGGAGAGGAGAGAGAGAAGAAGAGAGAGAGAAGGAGTGAGGGAAAGGAGGTGGAGAGGGAAAGAAGAAGAGAGAGAAGGAGGGAGGGAAAGAAGGAGGGGAGAGAGAGAGAGAGAGAGAGAAGAGAAGAGAGAAGGAGAGAGGGAAAGAAGGAGAGAGGGAGAGGAGAGGGAGAAGAAGAGAGAGAGGAGAGAGAGGAGAAGAGAGAGAGAGAAGGAGAGAGGAGAGAGAGAAGAGAGAGAGAGAAGGAGAGAGGGAGAGGAGAGAGAGAAGAAGAGAGAGAGAAGGAGAGAGAGAGAAGGACAGAGGGAAAGAAGGAGAGAGGGAGAGGAGAGAGGGAAAGAAGGAGAGAGGGAAAGAAGGAGAAAAGGAGATGGAAAAGGAGAAAGGATTAAGGGAGGGGGAGAGAAGAGAGGGAAAGAAGGTGAGAGGGAGAGAGGGAAAGATGAAAAAGAAGAAGGAGAAGTGGGAGAGAGGGAAAGAAGGAGGGATGATGGGGAGGGGGCGGGGGGGGATATCAAATTTGCTGTCTGGATTTTTTTTAAAACTCAAGCTTAAAGAGAACCTCCACCCAAAATGGAAGCTCTGCTTGTCTGCCTCCTCCCTCCTCCACTGCCACATTTGGGGGGGAGAAGGGAATGGGTATCTGGTTTTGACAGGTACCTGCTTCCCACACTTCACAGGTCCCAGATGACTGCCGGACCAGCTATCCCAGCCCCCTGCCTCAGCTCCCCTGCAGTGGGCCGGCTCTTGGGAGGGGTTATGCACATATCAAAATGCCTTGATGGGTGGATGTTAATCTAGAGGAGGGGGCGTTCCTGGTCAGGATGTATTTACATGCAGACCACCCTAGGTAACGCCCACATGTGATGATGAACCTCCATGTTTGAAAGAACTGAAATGCAATGAATGAAAGGAGTGGGACAGGGACAGTCAGGCTGGGGAGGAAAGAGCTAGATGGTGCTGGATGTCCTCCAGGCAGGAAATGAGGTGCAGTTCTATCTGACTTGCTGCAGCTTCTAATGCACATTGTGAGAAGCTCACAGTGTGCAGTGAAATCAGAGGAAGCCATTTCAGTCCATGAGAGGAGTGCAAGACTGGAGGGAAGGGGGCGGGGGGGTCAGCTTTAAGCCGTGACAATGGGAACTCAGGTCAGGCATGATGGTGAAGAAGGCAGCTCTGCACAACAATTCCTTACAGAGAGATTTATGGCTTCTATTTTACAAGTCAGTGAAAGTAAATGAACCTCGCGGTATCTCTCACCTCTGAGTACGATGTTCTATTTCACACGATTATCAGCAACAGAAAAAAATAACAAAACAAACAACTTTCTCCCGAACTCCTCGCCCCCGCTGGGGGAGAGAAACTATCAGCTGATCTTTATTCTTTAAACAAATGCTTAAGGTCACCATTGTGGTAATCGTGTTTTCACAACCTGATAAAGCCTACGCTATGAACTCTACAACTCTATAAACAAGTATGAGCGCAAATATTATCATTGACTTACAAGGGAGCCTTCATATTGTACCTGAACCCATTGGATATACAGCCCCCTGTTCACCAAAGACCGGTGATGTCACTGAGAATGCGGCCTATCCATTCACTAGAGAGCGGTGACATCACTGAGAATGCAGCCTATCCAATCACTAGAGAGCGGTGACATCACTGAAAATGCGGCCTATCCATTCACTAGAGAGCGGTGATATCACTGAGAATGCAGCCTATCCATTCACTAGAGAGCGGTGACATCACTGAGAATGCAGCCTATCCATTCACTAGAGAGCGGTGACATCACTGAGAATGCAGCCCATCCATTCACTAGAGAGCGGTGACATCACTGAGAATGCAGCCCATCCATTCACTAGAGAGCGGTGACATCACTGAGAATGCAGCCTATCCATTCACTAGAGAGCAGTGACATCACTGAGAATGCAGCCTATCCATTCACTAGAGAGCGGTGACACCACTGAGAGCGCAGCCTATCCATTCACTAGAGAGCGGTGACATCACCGAGGATGCAGCCTATCCATTCACTAGAGAGCAGTGACATCACTGAGAATGCAGCCCATCCATTCACTAGAGAGCGGTGACATCACTGAGAATGCAGCCTATCCATTCACTAGAGAGCGGTGACATCACCGATGAAGCAGCCTATCCATTCACTAGAGAGCAGTGACATCACTGAGAATGCAGCCCATCCATTCACTAGAGAACGGTGACATCACTGAGAATGCAGCCTATCCATTCACTAGAGAGCGATGACATCACTGAGAATGCAGCCTATCCATTCACTAGAGACCGGTGACATCACTGAGAATGCGGCCTATCCATTCACTAGAGAGCTGTGATGTCACTGAGAATGCAGCCTATCCATTCACTAGAGAGAGGTGATGTCACTGAGAATGCAGCCTATCCATTCACTAGAGAGCGATGATGTCACTGAGAATGCAGCCTATCCATTCACTAGAGAGCAGTGACATCACTGAGAATGCGGCCTATCCATTCACTAGAGAGCGGTGACATCACCGAGAATGCAGCCTATCCATTCACTAGAGAGCGGTGACGTCACTGAGAATGCAGCCTATCCATTCACTAGAGAGAGGTGACATCACTGAGAATGCCGCCTATCCATTCACTAGAGAGCGGTGACACCACTGAGAGCGCAGCCTATCCATTCACTAGAGAGCGGTGACATCATCGAGGATGCAGCCTATCCATTCACTAGAGAGCAGTGAAATCACTGAGAATGTGGCCTATCCATTCACTAGAGAGCGGTGACATCACCGAGGATGCAGCCTATCCATTCACTAGAGAGCGGTGACATCACTGAGAGTGCAGCCTATCCATTCACTAGAGAGCGGTGACATCACCGAGAATGTATTTTTTTTTTCGTATTTGTGTATGAAGTGATGGTGGGAATATCATTTCTATTAGATCTCTGACTCCTGAACATTTCACAGAATATACTTGATTGAACCGTCTGTAACCTACGACTATTATTATTATTATTACTACGAGTTTATATAGCGCCAAAGGGTTTGCTCAGCGCTGTACAATAGGGGGGACAATACATGGCACAGTACAACAACAACAAACAACGTACGAGGGGTAAGAGGGCCCTACTCTTACGAGCTTACAATCTAGGAGGGAGGGGGTATGTGGGTGGATGGATGGATGGATGGAGTGATGGAGAGATTTCTGTGGCAGGATTGTTGGCCATTTCAGCCAGGCTGGGGTCATGACTTTGGTGACATTGGGTAATGGTGACACTGGACGGGACCAGGTTCCCAGCAGGGAGTATTTACAATGTGCCCAGTGCAGTGGAAATGACGCACTGAGCTGACCAAGTGACTGTCCTTGACCGCTGTTATCCCTGCACTGGGAATGGTTAATCTCTTAGCTGTACTACACAGGAACCGTTCCAACACACAAATGAAATCTCTAGGCCAGCAAACATGGCAACCCTTTTTTATTCCAAATATTAACCTAAACGTGCTGTTTGTGTCAGCTGCCATGGGACAGAAAGTGATGGGAAATCCAACATTTCACAGGAACAGGAGGAAGAGGAGGAAATCTTTCCATGGGGACATCAAAAACAACAGCACGTATGTATAGAGTCAGGAGTATTGATCTCTGCCTTGTATCCATTTCTTCTTCCAGCCAGTCATACAAGTGGAAGATAAAAGCTGTACGTTCAGAGCCTCTGTTATGTCACCATTAACCTGGAATGTACGGCACAGCGTTTATCAGTGACACCAAACGGTTGCCTGGGTGGCTGGGATAATTACAGAACTGCCTCAGTGACATGGACTCCACTCTACTTAATAGCTTGTTAAAGGCCACGTATGTGAGCAGTGATAACGGTGGGAAATCTTTGCCCGCCACTCATTCGGTTTCTTTCGCTGTATAGCGGTGTTGGTTGAGAAAGTACCGTGGTTTCCAAAAGACTGGGAATTTGCAGAAACAACCATCTGTTGGCTGGACTAGAGCAGGGGTCCCCAAAATTTCTAAACAAAGGGCCAGCTTATTATCCTTCAGACTTTAGGGGGGCCGGAGTGGCCAGTGGGAGTAGAAAATGTCCCAGTGAAAGGGGGGGGGGGTAAAAAAAACAAAAAAAACATCATGCTTGTAGTCAGTGGAAGGCGTAATAGTGCCCCATCATTGGTATTAGATGGAGGAATAGTGCCCCATCACTGGTATTAGTGGGAAGAACAGTACACCATCACTGGTATCAGTAGGAGGAATGGTGCTCCATCACTGGTGTCAGTGGGAGGAATAGTGCCCCATCATTGGTATCAGTGGGAGGAATAGTGCCCCATCATTGGTGTCAGTGGGAGGAATAGTGCCTCATCATTGGTATTTGATTGGAGGAATAGTGCCCCATCCTTGGTATTTGATTGGAGGAATAGTGCCCCATCATTGGTGTCAGTGGGAGGAATAGTGCCCCATCATTGGTGTCAGTGGGAGGAATAGTGCCCCATCATTGGTATTTGATTGGAGGAATAGTGCCCCATCCTTGGTATTTGATAGGAGGAATAGTGCCCCATCATTGGTATTTGATTGGAGGAATAATGCCCCATCATTGGTGTCAGTGGGAGGAATAGTGCCCCATCATTGGTATTAGTGGGAAGAACAGTACACCATCATTGGTATTAGTGGGAGGAATAATGTCCCATCACTTGTGTCAGTAGGAGGAATAGTGCTCCATCATTGGTGTCAGTGGGAGGAATAGTGCCCCATCATTGGTGTCAGTGGGAGGAATAGTGCTCCATCACTGGTGTCAGTGGGAGGAATAGTGCCCCATCATTGGTGTCAGTGGGAGGAATAGTGCCCCACCATTGGTATCAGTGGGAGGAATAGTGCCCCACCATTGGTATTGATTGGAGGAATAGTGCCCCATCATTGGTATTTGATTGGAGGAATAGTGCCCCATCATCGGTGCCAGTGGGAGGAATAGTGTCCCATCATTGGTATTGATTGGAGGAACAGTGTCCCATCATTGGTGTCAGTGGGAGGAATAGTGCCCCATCATTGGTATTGATTGGAGGAATAGTGCCCCATCATTGGTATTGATTGGAGGAATAGTGTCCCATCATTGGTGTCAGTGGGAGGGATAGTGCCTCATCATTGGTATTGATTGGAGGAATAGTGCCCCATCATTGGTGTCAGTAGGATGAATAGTGCCCCATCATTGGTGTCAGTGGGATGAATAGTGCCCCATCATTGGTATCAGAGAGAGGAATAGTGCCCCATCATTGGTGTCAGTGGGAGGAATAGTGTCCCATCATTGGTATTGATTGGAGGAATAGTGCCCCATCATTGGTATTGATTGGAGGAATAGTGTCCCATCATTGGTGTCAGTGGGAGGAATAGTGCCTCATCATTGGTATTGATTGGAGGAATAGTTGAACAGTTTGGTATTGAATAGTTGAACATCATTGGTATTGATTGAACAGTTTGGAGAGCCCAGCTCTTGGGTGATGATTCTGTACTTTGGTTGATCACTTGTCAGCTGTGCTGTTGAAAATTTGAGTGCCGCAACCCGGGAGCGTCACATGTGACAGCCAACCCCTCCTAATAAGGGTGTCTGGCAGGGGCCAAGTCTTTATTGTTTAAGCTGGCCATACACACCCCTGGGGGTGACTACAAGCAAAATCGCAGACACGCATCGCACAGGTGTGGTCCACTGCTGTCACTTTCAGGAAGTCGGTCCAGAGAAAGGACATGCAGCTGTTTTTGGAGCATATGCATGTAGACAGAAAGCAGCTGACAAAGGCTGGGGAAGATCTGCCCCAGGGATGACAAGAAGAGAAAAAAGGGACTATACAGCAGGGGCGGACTGACAACTCATGGGGCCCCCAGGCAATAGGGGATCATGGGGCCCCTGTGTCCTTGCCCAAACTCAAAAAAGCCTATGAAAAAGGTACCACGGGCATCTCATGGGGCCCCCTACTGACCCCGGGCCCTTGGGCAGTGCCTAAGTTTCCAAATGGTCAGTCCGCCCCTGCTATACAGTCCGTCTGTGGCCTTAAAAATGATATTCAGGTTTCTGCATTTCATATATATTCCCAGATGAAGATATGACCTCCAGTCAATGCATTGTGTAAAACATGTGTAGGACATCCCGTGACCTGCGTAGAGGGTAGACATTCTCTATGGGGGACTTGTCTTGGCTGCTGTCAATGACACCATGGGAAAACTCTCCAGAGGCCGCGTCAATCTCTTGTTTATCTTCTGCAGTAAAATAAACATTTCGCCCCACGCATGTAATAAAAGGAAGGCGAGACTGGAGCCGAATATTGAGCCCCGGTGTGAAACTAATAGATTTTCATATCTCCCGAGGGGGTGGCATTGTCAGTCGCGGCGTCTCATCGGAAACCTGTCAGACCAGCTGATGTTTCTGTATCACGGTAATGGGTTAGCGTTCGCCCAGGGAATATCCAAGATATGCATCAGTTTTACGCCCAGAGATGTGACAGATACAGCTATTAAAATCCATTTTTTTTGTAAAGTTCCCATCTCCACTTCTGTCACATCCTATGAAAAGGTGATAATCGACGCGTGAGCCTTCCGCTGTGACAGGCACGATAGACTTCTGCGTTTAGCTACGTGCAGAACTATGGACTAATTTAAAAAAAAAAAAAAGGAGAGTGCTTTGGAGAACAATTGCAACCAAAGAGAATAAAACTCCTTCAGGTTCAGTTATGTGGCTTTTTTTCATAACTGGTTGGTCAAACTCAGCCGATGAAATCTACTGAAATCTGTCTTCACCGTATGGGTGTCATTATTGTCAGAAGGGTGTTTTTAGCCACAGGCCTTTGCGTATTCATTGCATATTTTCAAATACAGCATTGTGGTCCGCTAAGGCATTCTTCTTTCTCTGCAGGGCCTCGAGGTGCAACAAAGAACCAAGAAATGCCTTAATCATTTGTTCTAGCGCACCACAAGGCGGATGTTGTTACAACACACTTGCACAAGTCTGAATACAGTCTTTATAACTATAGGTATTTTAAGGCCCAACTCCATGCTGCCCTTGTTCCCCTGTTGAGAACCCCCCCCCCCCAGGCAGTATAATATACTTTTTCATTTTTCTAAAACTCAACTCTTCCAGTTGAGTCTTCAATCTTATCAATGGACCCTATAGTGGCCTTTTCTACAAGCTGCATGGTCCTCAGTGTCAGGGAGCGAGGAGCCAGACACACAAGGAGGTGCAAATAAAGGTAGGTTTATTATACAACAACAAGACAGATTCTATGCAAGTCCAACAGCAACAGCGGATGACTTGGTAGAACAGTAGCCAGGAAGGATGATCGCCAGAGCCGGGGTCAGAAGCCAGGAAGGATGATCGCCAGAGCAGGGGTCAGAAGCCAGGAAGGATGATCGCCAGAGCCGGGGTCAGAAGCCAGGAAGGATGATCGCCAGAGCCGGGGTCAGAAGCCAGGAAGGATGGTTGCCAGAGCCGGGGTCAGAAGCCAGGAAGGATGGTTGCCAGAGCCGGGGTCAGAAGCCAGGAAGGATGGTTGCCAGAGCCGGGGTCAGAAGCCAGGAAGGAGTCTTGCCAAAGCCGAGTCGGTATCCAGGAGAGCAATGAGAAACTAAACAGGAGCTTGCTGCTGTGCAACAGACAGGACACGAATGCAATGGACAGCTACAAACAGCAGACTTATATGTGATAACCTGCCACCTCCTGGGGGAGGAGCTGCAGGGGGCTGAAAGCATAAAGGATCCTACAATGCTTTGCAGACACCTAAGATGGATGCCAGCACATGGAGCAGCACAAGCCCTGAGGAAAGGTAGGACCTTGACACTCAGTGATGCAAAGACTTCATTAGACTAGGAAGCCCAGGAAATACTTCCAACATTGACCACCTTAGGACTGCCTGCCCGCATTGTACTGTGGATGGGAGGCAACATACCTGTACAGTGCTCGCCTCTGCCGGGTACAGAGCACAGGTCGCAGGGCGCCCCCCCCCCCCCCTTCACCAACAAAAAACAGCAGGATTTTGTGAGCAGGTCCCAAACCATGATTCATGTCCGGGACCTGCTGATCAGCTGTATCCAATCACAGGCCAGAGCTCTGTGTTGACAAACAACACAGGGCTCTGTACAGACAGAGCAATCTCTTTGCTTTGCAGTGAGAAGGAAAAAAGAGATTTTTTGTAAAAAAAACAGTATATATTACACACATTAACCCTTATTAGGCACACATTTAACCCCTTGATTACCCTGAGATGTTAACGCCTTCCCAGCCAGTATCGTTAGTACAGTGACAGTGTGTAGTATTATCTCTGTTCACTGTATTAATGTCACTGGTGATGTCTGTGTCAAGTTAGTTAGTGCCCACCCTGTGTTAGTTAGTGTCAGATTGTCTGCTGCACTATCACAGTCCCACTATAAGTCACTGATGACAGCCCCCATCCACAGCCTGGCACTCCAGTGAGCGCTGGAGGGGCACAGCAGAGAGCCGGTGACTGACAGCCTCAGCTCTGTGCTCAGTGCAGACTTGAGAAGTGAGAGATCATCGATCAGCCGCCTTTGATTGCTGAGTGTAGAGGCAGCGGATGACATGGATCCAATGCTGTATCCACCTGGCGGGTATGAGTGTTTTTTTTTTTTTTTTTAATTCTGCACATCTCTTTTAATAGGACACCAATCAGCATGCTGCAAATGGGTGTTCCTGTGCAGTTTTGGGCTGGGAAATATAATTTTCCTAGTAACACATGCATGCAGTAATGGTGTGCTTCCAATGTGCCAGGCTGCATTTTGGATGGAACCCGAAGAATGGGAAGTGCAGGCCATTGAACCATGCTGCGATTTTCCCCATCCCAGCACATAGGATGGGGACAGGTCATGGTGAGAAGGGATTTTCAGAGATCCATACACCTGATTAAACTGAATCCATGATGATAGTAATAGATAAAAAACACAGGTGTCCCCATCAAGGCTAATTGAGGGAAGGGGACACAGGGATCTGGCTAGAAAGGAGACAACAGGAGTGATGAGTGATTACACTGCTAAAGCCTATACATATATACACACATATATATATATATATATATATATACACAGCTCTATGTGATTTGCTTTACAGATTTAAATTGCTACAAGAAGAATGAAAATATTACCTGCTGATACAATGTATCTCTGCAATGCCATCTACAGCATAGCGTACAGCGACATCTATCGGCCGGCTCAGCACATAGCGCACAGCATTATCTATCGGGCCGGATAAGCACTTAGCGCACAGCGACATCTATCGGCCGGCTCAGCACATAGCGCACAGCGACATCTATCGGGCAGCTCAGCACAAAGCGCACAGCGACCTCTATCGGCCGGCTCAGCACATAGCGAACAGCGACATCTGTCGGCCGGCTCAGCACAAAGCGCACAGCGACATCTATCGGCCGGCTCAGCACATAGCGCACAGCGACATCTATCGGCCGGCTCAGCACATAGCGCACAGCGACATCTATCGGCCGACTCAGCACATAGCGCACGTCGACGTCTAAGCGGCTGCTCTGTGCAGTCTTCCTCCCATAGAGGCTCGTTATTCGGGCTGTACCATCTTCATCCCGGGGGGCGCTTGGTAGGTTTTCCTTACAGTGAGATAACGAACAAAAGCCCGTCAGTTATCTGTTGTTATTGGTTCTTCTTGATGAACGTGTTGTTATTGGCGGTGCTACACAAAAACGGGGGTGTTCTTGTTGTGGGCCGATGTATGTATAGAAGGTGGGGGAATATCCCCCTATGCGGAGCCGGCGGTGGTACGGTCTCAAGATGTCCGCCACCATGAAGAAAGCGGTGAGGCGGCCCGGGGAGTGTGTGCGGGGATGTTTGCCCGGTGTCCGGGAGGGGGGAGATGTGGTGTTACACTCGGTGTGGGGTGGGGCCTGATGGGGCAGTGTAATTCATCACATCCTTCAGGGAGACAATGGAGGGAAGTGTACGGTACAACAAGGTACCACATGTCACCCCTCATAGTATTCTATATTACCTCTGATTGCTTTTCAATATGTTTTCCCGGTACCCCATATTACTCATCATACTACTCCATATTACCTCATAGAGCCCCATATTACCTCATAGAACACCATATTACCTCACATTACCTCATAGAGCCCCATATTACCTCATAGAACACCATATTACCTCACATTACCTCATAGAGCCCCATATTACCTCATAGAACACCATATTACCTCACATTACCTCATAGAACTCCATATTACCTCACTTTACCTCAGAACCCCATATTACCTAATAGTACTCCACATTACCTCATGGAACCTCACTTTACCTCATAGAACCCCATATTACCTCATAGCACCCCATATTACCTAATAGTACTCCATATTACCTCATAGAACCTCACATTACCTCATAAAACTCCATATTACCTCACTTTACCTCATATAACCCCACATTACCTCATAGAACTCCATATCATCTCACTTTACCTAATAGAACCCCATATTACCTAATCGCACTCCATATTACTTCATAAAACCCCATATTACCTCATAGAACCCCAAATTACCTCATAAAACTCCGTATTACCTCATAGCACCCCATATTACCTAATAGTACTCCATATTACCTCATAGAACCTCACATTACCTCATAAAACTCCATATTACCTCACTTTACCTCATAGAACCCCATATTACCTCATAGAATCCCACATTACCTCATAGCACCCCATATTACCTTTTAGTATTCCATATTACCTTATAGAACCCCACATTACCTCATAGAACTCCATATAACCTCACATTATCTAATAGTACTCCAAATTACCTCACAGAACTCCATATTTTCTCACATTACATCAGAGTACTCAATATTACCTTACAAAACTCCATATGACCTCACATTACATTATAGTACTCCATATTACATCACATTTCCTCATAGAACTCCATATTTCCTCACATTACACATCATAGTACTCCATATTACCTAAATGTACCTGATAGTACCCCATATTGCCTCACATTAACGCATAGAACTCCATATTACCTCATAGAGCTCCATATTACCTCATAGAACTCCATATTACCTCACATTACATCATAGTACTCCATATTACCTCACATTACATCATAGTACTCCATATTACCTCACAGTACTCCATATTACCTCACATTACATCACAGTACTCCATATTACCTCATAGAACTCCATATTAACTCATATTACTCATATTATTCCATATTACCCCATAGTACCCCATGTTACCTCACATTACCTCATAGTACTCCATATTTGTTTACATTACCTCATAGTCCTCCATATAACCTCACATTACATCATAGTACTCCAGATTTCCTCACATTACTTCATACTACTCCATATTACCCCATAGTACCCCATGTTACCTCACATTACATCTCTGATCTGATCTCATTGAACTCCATATTACCTCACATTACCTCATAGTACTCCATATTACCTCACATTACCTCATAGTACTCCATATAACCTCACATTACATCATAGTACTCCATATTACGTCACATTACCTCATAGTACTCCGTATTACCTCAAATTACCTCATAGTACTCCATATAACCTCACATTACATCATAGTACTCCATATTACGTCACATTACCTCATAGTACTCCATATTACGTCACATTACCTCATAGTACTCCATATAACCTCACATTACATCATAGTACTCCATATTACGTCACATTACCTCAGTCTGGGACAGGAAGTAAATGAAGTGACATCTATCCTCACCCACGATTGGTTATTGATACACACTGATCCCTCCCCTCTTCCATTCATTTCTCCCGGCAGGTCGCCGAGGACGTCAATGTCACCTTCGAGGACCAGCAGAAAATTAACATCTTCGCCAGGAACACAAGTCGGATCACAGAGCTGAAAGATGAGATTGAGTTGAAGAAGGTATGCCGGGGATTCCCTCCTCCTCCCCCTGTCTGTGTGCTGATTGCTGTGGGAGGATAGAAAACCTCTGGCTGTGTGCCGTCACTGTGTTCAGCTGGCCATACACCAACAGTCTTCAGGCTGTAAGAAAATTACCAATTCCTCCATCCATGCCATACAGCGCTGATGGATGAACCTCCTGCTGTGGCATCATTTCTGAAACGCTTGGTCAGCCACAAAGTCATGGCCGCTGCCAGAAAATCAGTTACGGCATAAGCCACCGCCTGGAGCTTAGTGATGCGTAGAGCACAATGTAGAGGCCCTGTCAGCACAGCAATGATTTCTACAGCAATCTTCCCCTACGATTTTATGTGCATTTAGTATCATTTACCTGTAGAAGCCTACCTTGTGTAGACCTCCAAAAGCCTAGAGACGGCTGCTGGGCGCCGCCATCTTGGATGTGAGCTGTCACTCAAGTCTCCTTTGCTCCTCCCCCCAGCACCTACATAAAAGATCACGTAGGGAGGTGATGGGCAAAGGAGCTGGGCCAGTACAGACAGTAATTAGACATTCCTAGAGGAGGAGAGGGTTATGATGAGGGCTATAAAACATAGCCAATGAAAATTAAAAAAAAAAAAAAAAAGTTTCATAAGTTTAGGCCAAAATGTATTCTGCTACATGTCTTCGGTAGAAAAATAAAATCTCAGTAAGTATATTAATAGGTTTGTGTGTGTGTGTGTATATATATATATATATATATATAATGTGTGTGTGTACAGTGAAGGAAATGCGTATTTGCTCTCCTGCTGATGTGTGTGTGTGTGTACAGTGAAGGAAATGCGTATTTGCTCTCCTGCTGATGTGGAATGTTCGCCCCTCACAAAGAAATGATCGGTCTACAAATCGAATGTTCGGTGTAACACTGAGAGACAGAATAGCAACAACAAATTCAGCAGAAATGCGTCTAACAAATGATGACGGATCTGCATGTTCATGAGGGAAAGAAGGATTTGATCCCCTTCACAAAACATGACTTAGTACTTGGTGGCAAATCCCTTGTTGGCAATCACACAGGTCAGACGTTTCCTGCAGTTGGCCCCCAGGTTTGCACACATCTCAGGAGGGATTTTGGCCCACTCCTCCTGGCAGATCCTCTCCAAGTCATTAAGGTTTGGTGGCTGACGTTTGGCAACTCAAACTTTTAGCTCCCACTACAGATTTTCAATCCGATTAAGGTCTGGAGACTGGTTAGGCCACTCCAGGACCCTAATGTGCTTCTTCTTGAGCCACTCCTTTGTTGCCTTGGCCGTGTGTTTTGGGTCATTCCCATGCTGGAACACCCATCCACGACCTATTTTCAATGCCCTGGTTGAGGGAAGAAGGTTCTCACCCAAGATTTGATGGTACATTGCCCCGTCCATCGTCCCTTTGATGCGGTGCAGTTGTCCTGTCCCCTTAGCAGAAAAACACCCCCAAAGCAGAATGTTTCCACCACCATGTTTCACAGTTGGGATGGTGTTCTTGGGGTCATAGGCAGCATTCCAACAACACTTTCAACCAGTCCTCCTCTGCATCATTCAGATGTTCAGTGGCAAACTTCAGACGGGCCTGGACATGTGCTTTCTTGAGCAGAGGGACCTTGCGGGCACTGCAGGATTTCAGTCCTTGTCGGCGTAGTGTGTTACCAATTGTTTTCTTGGTGACTGTGGTCCCAGCTGCCTGGAGATCATTGACAAGATCCTCACGTGTAGTTCTGGGATGGTTCCTCACTGTTGTCATGATCATTGACACTCCACGAGGTGAGATCTTGCATGGTGCACCAGACCTAGGGAGACTGACACTTGTTTTGTGTTTCTTCTATTTGCGAATGATTGTCCCAACTGTTGTCACCTTCTCACCAAGCTGCTTGGCCATAGTTTGGTAGCCCAGTCCAGCCTTGTGTAGGTCTACAATCTTGTCCCTGACATCCTTGGACAGCTCTTTGGTCTTTGTCATGGTGGAGAGTTTGGAATCTGATGGTTTGATTGCTCCTGTGGACAGGTGTCTTTTATACAGGTAACACAATGAGATTAGCAGCACTCCCTTTAAGAGACGGCTTCTAGTCTCAGCTTGTTACCTGTATGAAAGACACCTGGGAGCCAGAAATCCTGCTGAATGATAGGGGATCAAATACTTATTTCCCTCATGAACATGCAGATCAGTCATCATTTCTTAGACGCATTTCTGCTGAATTTGTTGTTGTATTCTGTCTCTCAGTGTTACACCGAACATTCCATTGTTAGACCGATCATTTCTGTGTGAGGGGCGAACATTCAAAATCAGCAGGAGAGAGAAACAGAGAGAGATTTTTTTTTTTTAACCCTCACAATGGCAGTGAGCAGCGACTTATAACCGCTTGCCCTCCTGAAGATTTACCCCCTCCATCATGACCATGCCATTTTTTTTCTTTTTTAACTGACAATTGCGTGGTCATGCAATGCTGTACACAAATTACATTTATGTACGGTAATTTTTTTTTACACAAATAGAGCTTTCTTTAAGTAGAATTTGGTCACCACTGAGGGTTTTCTAATTGTTTGCACTGTAAATGGGAAAAAAACCTGTAAAGTTAAGAAAAACACATTTTTTTTTCACTTTTTGCTATAAAACATATCCAATAAAAAATGTCCTTTTAAAGTTAGGTCAGGGCATAGGTTAGGTTAGGGGCATATTTTTCTATTTGGCACTGCGCTATTTTAACTGACAATTGCACGGTCATGCAACACTGTACACAAATGAAATTTATGTAATTTATTTCACACAAATAGGGCTTCCTTTGGTATTTGGTCACCACTGAGGGTTTTTAAATTTTTTGCGCTATAAATGAAAAAAAAAACCTGAAATTTTTTTTGTTTTTACTTATAAGACATATCCAATAATAAAAATCACATTTCTTCAAAAATTTAGGCCAAAATGTATTCTGCTCCATGTCTTTGGTAAAAAAAAAAAATCCCAATAAGTGTATACAAATTAGTCGGCGGGAAAGTTATAGCATCTACAAATGGAGGTATATAGATGCTGCAGTTGCTGCTTAACTACGGCCTCCCTGCTTGCATCACTTCTCACTTGTCATCTGTGGATTGTTCTGACAGAAAGAGCTCCAGAATTTGGAGGACGCCTGCGATGACCTCATGATGCTGGACGACTCCTTGTTAATTCCTTACCAGATCGGCGATGTGTTCATCAGTCACTCTCAGGAGGAGACGCAGGAGATGCTAGAAGCTGCCAAGGTTTGTAACGTGGTGGTGTGGGGGGGACATGACCTGCGTACAAAGTGCTTGCCATAGGGAGCTGCAGTCAGGTGTAAGATAAGTACTTCATTTACTTCTGTCACAATCATTCAAGGTAAAGGAGGCGCTCACCAAAATATTCTTCCCCCAAAGGGATTGCCCCTTTCCCAGTGCTACTCGCAGAAGTCGTGCTGATAATTGTGGATCCAAAATTCAAATGTTAGTCCTGACTATCAGAACACAAAAGACAACTCTGAGCTATCTATCTATCTATCTATCTATCTATCTATCTATCTATCTATCTATCTATCTATCTATCCCCCCCATATCTATCTATCTATCTATCTATCTATCTATCTATCTATCTACCTATCTATCCCCCCCATATCTATCTATCTATCTATCTATCTATCTATCTATCCCTCCCATATCTATCTATCTATCTATCTATCCATCCCTCCCATATCTATCTATCTATCTATCTATCTATCTATCCCTCCCATATCTATCTATCGAAAATTTGATATTGAAAATATGACTGATCAGGCCAAAAAATGCTCTTTTATTGAAGGATGATGATCATATGAAGCCATTTATTCTCAAATAGTTGTTTGGCTTCTTTTTAAATCATAATGATAACAGAAATCACTCAGATGGCTCTGATCAAAAGTTTCCCTCCCCTGGAATATTTGGCCTTGGTGCAGACACACAAGGGGAGACACACACGGGTTAAAATGCCAAGTAGAGGTTAATGTTCCACATCTGTGATTTTTAAAGTGCAATTAGTGTCTTTATATCAATAGTCAATGAGTTTGTTAGCTCTCACGTGGAAGCTCTGACTAGGCTAGATACTGAGCCATGGAGATAAGAAAAGAACTGTCAAAAGTCCTGCGTAACAAGGTAATGGAACTTTATAAAGATGGAAAAGGACATAAAAAGATGTCCAAAGCCTTGAATATGCCAATCAGTACTGTTATATCACCTATTAAGAAAGTGGAAAGTTCGGGGATCTCTTGATACCAAGCCAAGGTCAGGTAGACCAAGAAAGATTGCAGCCAGGACTGCCGGAAGAATTGTTTAGGATACAAAGGGAAACCCCCCACAGGCAACCTCAAAAGAAATCGGATCATGTCACCTCCACGATAGATGTCTGAGAATTACCAGCACAACTGCCCTTGAAATTGCTAGAGCTGTATATGGTGGTTTTGTACCTGTGATGTCATAGGTTCTTTTCAGCGCTGTTTGCAAGCCCACTGACTGGATGCAATTCCTCTTGGCTGCCCATTTAATTTCCTAAAAAAAATACAGGTCCCATGATTCATTGGGACTTGTGTTATTTTATTGATGTTTTGGGCGTTACTGTGGGTGGAGCTTAGGTAGGCTTTACTTGCAGGCAAAAGGTATAGTACAGGCAGGGCACAGGAGGTAGGGGTGACTGGATGGGTTTGTATTTGCCATTTGTGATCCATTCAATTCCGTCCAGCTTCACAGTTTGTAAAGTCTAAATTCCCATCTGTAGTCGCAAGGGCTACAGAGAGGAGTCTGAATGGCATGACTCCAGACAGGGAGTGGCTGTGTGATCCTTACTGACACCCAGCAGAACATATGTATACGGTAATCCTTAGAAATAAACAGTAAACAGGGAATGAGCTGCAGGGCATGCTGGGAATGCAGGATGTTGTGGAAGAGAAGGCGGGCAGACAGGCAGCGCTCACAACATGAGAGGATTTTTCAAGTGAACGTAAATTGTCACAAATAACTATTGTATGTATTGTTATTACAATGATAATCTCAAATGAAAGTTTATCTTGTGACTTTAGATCTCCTGTAGAAAATGTGCCTTTCATCTGTGTACAGATCCCATGGAATTCTATCTATCTCTCCCACAATCACATAAATCTTAGTTTCAGGTGTGGCTATTGACAGCAATCTGTATTCTGTGTGATGTTCTTGTTAAAGCCGAGCTTCACTCTCTGTCATCATTGACTATTTTGAGTCCTTATGCTGCTAGCATTAGTAAATAGATAGGAAAGTATTTTTTATATATATATATATAAAATATTTTTTACATTTCTTAATTTATTTCCTGGTTTTAATAGCAAGGAAAATGATGTTATACATCCCAGGAGTCCTCAGGAGGGGTTTTCTCAGCTAAGCACACCCTCTCTCCTGCATGCCTGAGCTAAGAGCAGATGGATTCCAGGAAGAAGAGGTTTTTTTTTTTTTTTTTGTGATTTCTCAGCATGGGAACATGCATGGATTGGGGGGGGGGGTTGCTTTGAATATTAAAAATGACTTAATGGTTTTAGTTTGTGGTACTCAGATACAGTGTAGTTCCACTTTAAAGCAATAACCTATTAAATGATGACATTAAAAAAGTTGCAATATCCACTTTCAGTTTCTCCAATTCCACTCGGCTTTATGCGACAAGCAGCCCCCTGCACTACATTGTGGTGTTAGCCCAGGCATTGAGCTACTTCATCTTCACATAGCATAGGCCTTGAAGTGTATACTACCTTATCCAATGACCTACAGGTTGCTAAAGTGCGATGTATCATAAACAATTGGCTTTATGTTTAAAACAAAGTACTGTTTTCACTTTTTTTTTTGCTTTCTTTGTTGCATCCCGAAGCTGCTCCTGTAGTCTTTTTGCAGCCACGTCCCAGCTACATGCACTAATAGGAGTGCTTGTGTGGTTCCCAAACTCAGTGATGTGGTGCAGGGGACAAGACTTGCAGACCGGGACTTTGATGACTTCTGTGAGCTCTACTGGGGAGCAGTCCCTAAAGGGGGGGGGTTGCAATCTTTTGGGGACAAAACCTGTGTTAATGGAAATACCGCCTCTGCCTCTGGATGATAAATAATTATTTTAATTGGCGTCCCTTTTTTAAGTTTGGTGTAAATCGTCTAGTGTAATCCATCAGGTGAAGTGTACAGCGCCTGACAGTATGCAATTACCGCCATCACTCTACTCGAAATAGATCGGGAAGAAAACGCGGCTTTTTCCCGTGCCTGCCCACCTGTCAGTCAGGAGGCTATTCTGGGCGGTTTCTATTTAACATGTGTATCTAAAGAACACTCCAAGTGACATGTTTACAGATAATACGGGGTTATATATAGGGTTGGGATGTGTTAACTGATTTCCTGAGCAAATACAAGAAATCCTTAGATGGTCTTAGAATAATCTCCTCAGGTTATCCTGATGGGAAAGCAAATCTTCCTGGGAAAGTTTAAAAAGTGCGAGGGGGCGTTTATAAAATGTAACAGGCTGACAAATGGGCATATACTTCTGTATTACGGGCAGTTCTGCTGATTACATGGGGGGAAAAAGTAGTTTTATATCTACAAAATGCACATTTAGGAAAAAGTTAATACGCACTTCTGGAAAAATATTTTTGGAGCAAAAACTGAAAATTCATCTTCCACGAATTTATTTAACTAGGTAGTAATTTATATTAAGGTCTTATAATTCCTCTTTGTGAGTGTTTTGTATATACTGTATATTCTGATGTGACTGTCTCAGTGTTCTCTCTACAGCTGATTGTATGTGTATAATAATACGTGTGGCGGGGGGGAAGGGACATTAGAGTGTAAGCTCCTCTGGTACAGAGACTGATGTGACTGTGAGGGAGGGGACATTAGAGTGTAAGCTCCTCTGGTACAGAGATTGATGTGACAGTGGGGGAGGGGACATTAGAGTGTCAGCTCCTCTGGTACAGAGACTGGTGTGACTGGCTCAGTGATCTCTGTACAGTGCTGCGGTATGTGTCAGAGCTATATAAATGTATAATAATAGTGTGTGACTGTGGGGGGGCATTAGAGTGTCAGCTCCTCTGGTACACAGACTGATGTGACTGTGGGGGAGGGGCATTAGAGTGTAACCTCCTCTGGTACAGAGACTGATGTGACTGGCTCAGTGTTCTCTGTACAGCACTGCGGTATGTCAGCTATATAAATATATAATAGTAGTGTGTGACTGTGGCGGGGGGTGGGGAGACTGATGTGACTGGCTCAGTGATCTCTATACAGTGGGTCATTCGTCTTTAAGCTGTATAGTGATATAAGTAGGTCAGTGCTGGCTGTGGATTATGTTGGAAATGTATATTAGTGAAATTTTAGGTAGGTTCTTGAAGGGTCTACGGTACCCAATGGGCAAATTATTACATTTTTTTTTCCTGTGATACCAAATACAATCATAATCAGCTCCACAGGGTCTACTGGACGAGTCTGTAGAAACACATCGGAATACTATTTGTTTGTGCAGCTTCCGGTCTCAGTGTCCCACTTTCCAGAGAGGCTCGGCCGGCTGTGCAGTGTCTTTGTGTACTCTTTGTTCTCTGTGGTCAGTCTGTTTTTTGTTTTCTCTCGCTTATCCAGAAAGCGCTGGAGGAAGAAATGGAATCGTTACAGTCACGGGTAGAATCTATACAGCAAGTGCTCTCTGATCTTAAGATCCAGCTTTACGCCAAGTTTGGAAACAACATCAACCTAGAGGCGGATGACAGCTAAACCAATTAAAATCAATATAAATATTCTTCTTTCTTTTTTTCCTTTTTTAATTTCTTTTATTTTATTGATTGCACATATGAAATATGAGGCCAGACTGCTTAAAACCCCTTGATACAGTAATGGATTTTGCAGCCATTGTGAACCCCTAAGAACCACTTTAAAAAAACAAAGCAGTTCATTGATGTGGACTGGACAAAGATGCAACCAATGGCAGGTTAGATTCTGATGGTACTATCTCCTTTAGATTCATAAACATCTGTTTAGTACAAGGTCCTATCTGAATTCTCCATTTAATTTATTTCTTGTCAGGTAGACCCACCTCTACACAAATGTTTGTAATTTTAAAGGAGGCTGTGCAGTTGGAACATAATCTTTCAGAGGCAGAGTAGAAGGTGAGGCAGTATTCATTTTAAACAGACTCTGTCAGCCTCTTAAAAAAAAAAAAAAAAAAAAAAAAAAAGAATAGAAGAGGTATAATACTCACCTGTCTGGCAGTCCCTGCCTTCTACCACCCCACTGTTTCATCGCTGCAGTCTCCATAAAACTCTAAAGCATTCATAGCATTTGTGTTGTGTAGGATTCCTGTGTGGTCCCCTTTTCTGACCCCATACATGACTACAGGACACTGCAATAACACAAGGGTCAGAAGAAGGGGACATAGTATGCATTGAGGAACAAAAGCATCCTACACTCTGGAAGTCCTAAAGTGGCTGTAAAACCTTCAGTGTGCAGCAGCCCCCCCCCCATACTCACCTGAGCCTGATCCAGTGGTGTTCACGAGAGCAAAAACTCTCCTGGGTCTCTGCCTCCTCATTGGCTGAGATTCAGCAGTGGGAGCTGTTGGCTTTGCTGCTGCCAATCACAGTCATCGAGGAGGGGGCCGGCGGCTCGGGAGAAAGCATGTACGAAAGCCCCCAGAACTAACAGCTTGCTTTGGAGGCAGTCAGGAGTACCGTGGGGGGACCCGAGAAGAGGAGGATCGGGACTGCTCTTTGAATAACCATTGTAAAACATGTTTTTATTACAAAAAAAATCTGAACCTTTACAAAATCTTGAAGCTGGCTCTACATGCAATAACAGGTTCCTCCACCAATACCAGTCTACATACCCCCACCCCTTTCCCTCTTAACACACCCTCTTCAGAGGGACCTTGTACTCTGATATCGGCTACAGCTATTCAGCTGCAACCACTGATTGGAGGATTTTCCAGCATGTCCCTTTAAAAATCGATTTCTGTCAAGCTGGGAAGCCTTCGCACAAATAGACGGGCCAAATTCCGATCACTGTATGCCCAGATTTACGCAGGTTTCAGCACTGGAACAGAGGGAAGGTAGAAGACATGGGTCATCCGAGAGGTGGGTATTATGCCTCTTGTATTACGAGGAACTTCAGGTACAATTTTTTTTTTTTTTTTTTTTTTTTTTAGAGGTTGACGGTATCAAGATGGAACTAAGGCATCCTCTGCCTCTTAAGCTGAACATATGTTTTGTTCACAAGAAGCCTGTTGTAGATGCAGTTTCTTGGCTCCTAGGAAATCCAGCTACAAACAAGGCATGCATTCTTCAGAACCTACTTGGAAAGTGCTTTCTGATCATTTGATGGTGGCGATGTATGAATAGCAGTTTATCAAATCATTTGGCGCAATTTGGAAATGTTTTTTAGCCGAATCCTTAAATAATTGGTTCTCCTTGATTGGATAGTCTAAGTCTTACGATTCTCAAGGTTGCCTGTATTAGGAGTCATTCCTTAGATTTGGAAACAGACGCTACCATTGTGTCTTCTGTTGTAGGCTAATATAGTCACCTGAGTTTGGATTCCATATTGTGCTGGGACGTGTAGTTCAGTAGTTGTAGGGGTTAGTGACATAGAACATCTATAGATCCTAAGTGGAGAGAGACAGTCAGGATTGGACGCTGCTCACTTTTGTTCTATTGTTTAGGTGTTAAAGCCAAGCTGCATAATACAGAAAATCTGACATAGACTGTAGCTAAACCTTGTTTGACAGACTGCATTCTGAAAACACAGCCTGTAGCATTTACCCTTGTAAATGTATTCTGTTCTGTAAGTGCAAAATAAAATAGCATTCTGCCTTTCAGAGCTCTTTTTTTTTTTTTTTTGTCCTTTTATTTTTTTTTTCCTCCTACAGTTTTGGAAAAAGCATTTTATAAAACAACACAACTTCTTAGCGTTATGCAATTTTAATGTCCCAGAGACGGCGCTGCGTTCTGAAGAAGTGCTTCGGGTGTTACAATTTTTAATGCCATGTTTGCAGTTCTCCGAAACTTCTGGCCTCCCGATGCTGCAGCCGAGTAATAAACTTGTGAAATGAAAAGGGGGTTTTGTGGTGTTTTTTTTTTTTTTGCAAATAAAAAACAAAAATGTTCAGTAAAAGTTTGGGTCTATTTAGACAATGTTCCTGTCAAAGGTTTATTAATGCATTATAAAGCAGCACAGAAAATACATTGCAGAGCAATAGCAAAAAATGCTGCAGGTGCAGAAAATTACCTGTCCAGTGTGCTCCGAACTTCCTGATTGAGCTCTGCTGCACTGAAATATAGTGGGTATGAGGGAGGGGGAGATGATCTGTAGTCTACTATTGCAGAACTTAGGGTTGACAACACTGCTTAAGAATTCAGTGTATCGCAGGCTGCGTTGTCGGGTCACGCAGGAAGTTAGGAGCATGCTGGTTTTTTGGCACATCAACAGGTATTTTTCTGTACTTGAATGATTTTTAAATTGACAAAACATGGGGATATGTGCTTGTGTTGGAGAGATGTATTGCATTTTTTTTTTTTCTACGCTGACATACACTTTAACCTGAATTTATCCATTCATGTCAATTGAAACTAAATCAATCAGAAATGCAAAGTATGGTTGACATTCACCAACAAAATAAATGTTAACACATCTTTTAGGGTGACTTTACACTACCCTGGCCACAGCACAGTGTAATCATTGTTTAGGTGTGGGTTAGCTGCTCTTTGCCAAAGAATTTCAAAGCGCTTTTGCAAATGTTTTCAAAGAGCTCACTATAGAAGTCTATGGCAAAGCGCAACTAACCTGCACCCAAAAATGGGGGTGATGCACCTGCATTGCAGCCAAAGGACAGCGGAGCAGTGTGCAGCTACCTTTACTGGGTGCAATATCCCACTAGTCTCACACTAGCATTATATTCCCACTAGTCTCATACTAAGGTAACATTTCCAATAATCTCTCCGTAGAGTAATAATTGCACTAGGATCTCCCAAGTCTCATGCCACAGTCAGACTCACACCTGTCCCACGCGGGGGTCAGAGCCCACACTAGTTTCATGCTGCGTCAGACTTAAACTAGTTTCACCCTGGGATCCGCCCCCCACCAGTTCCAAGTTGGGGTCAGCCCCCACTAGTCCCACGCTGCAGTCGGCCCCCCACCAGTCCCATGTGGGGGGGTCAGCCCCCCACCAGTTCCATGCCAGGGTTTGACCTCTACTAGATTCAGGCTGGGTCACACTAGTCTGTTACTGGGGCTGGACTCCCACAAGTTCCACACCAGGGTAGGATACCAACTAGTTTCATGCCGGGTCAGACACACACTAGTCTCTCACTGGGGCTGGAACCCAGTGGCCAAAGGATAGCGGAGCAGTGTGAGGCTGCCCTTAGTGGGTGCAATCTCCCACTGGTCTCACACTAGGGTTATATCCCACTAGTCTCATACTAAGGTGACATTCCCAATGATCTTTCCCTAGCGTACTATTCGCACTAGGATCTCTCCCCCACTAGTCTCATGCCAGGGTCGTACTCACACCAGTCCCACGTTTGGGTCGGACCCCCATTAGTTTCATGCTGGGTCAGGCTCACTCTAGTCTCACACTGGGGTCGGCCCCCAACAAGTCCCAACCGGAGTCAGTCCCACACCAGGGTCTGCCCCCCCCCCACAAGTTTCAAGGTGGGGTCTGACCTCTATTAGATTCACATTGTGTCACACTAGTCTCTCACGGGGGCTGGACCCCAACTAGTTTCATGCCAGGTCAGGCTCACACTACTCTTACCTGGGGTTGGATCCTCACAAGCCCCACCTTGGGGATGGTCCCCCACAACTCACGCCAGGGTTTGACCCATACTTGCTTCATGCTTCATTTTGGCTCCAGAGCAATTTTTCTTCACAAACGTAAAAATCTTAAATTTTGGAAATAAAATTACTTAAACCACCAGAAAATTATATATTTTCTGAAAGCAAAGTCCCTGTAGAATAAAAAGGTGATAGTTGCAAATTTTTATGCCACGTGATATTTGCGCAACTGTTTACTAAACGCAAATTTTCAGGAGAAAATATAAAATGAATTTTAGTGCAAATACAAAACATTACCCATTTTTGGTTAAAATATAAAAGATGATGTTGCCTCGATTAAATAGATACCAAACATTCCATACAGTAGACCAACATTCAAAATTATTTAGTTCCCGCTGCAAAGATTGCCTCCTCGCCGGCGCTGTCTGCCACAGACTGTCCACTGCAATCTAGCTGTTGTTCTGTCTGGGTTAGATGATGTTCGTGTCGTTCAGCCCACTTTTGCGTACAGATTTTCGTTTTAATATTTTTATTATTTAGCATTTTCAAATCATTTTATTGTAAAGTTTTACACTTTGCACATTTCAAGCATAGACTCTATACATTGTAGGATGCTGTACCTTCGCATAAGAGATTTAAAACATGTGACTTGAGTTGTCCCTTAACATATAAACACATCCCTGTCTGCCGTAACGTTGGCCTAATGCTGGCGACAAACATTACAACGCTCTGCAAGTCGACTGGAACACAGACATACTTCAAGAACTGCCTGTTGCCCTTTCACATTTTTATCTAAAAGCAGGACGTCTGTTCCCATTCTATAATCGGCGTAACCAATTCCCGGGCTTTATATTTTTCTTATTTCCTCGGAGTGCCATTCCGTTCTCACACATTACCTCCATTACAACAACATAATCTACATTTAAATATGACATTTCTGGAGAAAACGCATCCATTTTTATTTTATGTATTTGTTTTGTGATTACATTGGTTCTGACACCGGGGCCCCCAGGCTAGAAAGCGCCGAAATACCCAGTGTAGATAATTGACTGAGTGCATAAGCTGAGTGCGCGGCACGTCGAGAACCGTCAGCGTGAAATTGTTTAAAGGGAGGAGGTAGAATCAAAACCTTGTATAAGAGCCTCTCGGATCTCCGCCTAGAGGGAGCCTGAGGCCCTTCTATTCCTCCCGCATCAATTCAGATTCTGGAAAATCACTGGCGAGCTCAGCCTTCTTTTTCCTAACGTCGTAGCTCTGTGCGATATTACGTTAAGTATTTCTACAAATCCCAGGCTTAGACTTTTGTTTATAGATACTTAGGAAAAGGTGTATACATTTAACTTCCAGTCTGCGCCTTTGGCTCTAGAATGGTTTTGTTTGTGGTTTTGTTCTTTCTTGGTAAAGCATAACTAAATCTTAGAACAAACGTGATGTATTGCAGCTTAACAGTCCTTACATGTGATGGTGTCACAGTCAGGGGTTTGGCTTGCAGACCAGAAGCTACAGCAGTAAAGGGGCCCCCAACAACTGGCAGGATAGGTATACAAGCAGGTCACCCTGGAGGATGACACGGGTTCACCCGGGATCTAAGCACTAACTGGTATTCACGAGAGCTCCTGATGGTGGAGATGGGCTTTGCTGCGTGTTAGAACCAGGTCACGGTCCGCAGGATCGCCCCACTAGGAGGTGAACAAGTAGGTATAGAAGGTTGGGATCAAGCAGAAGTGTAGTCAATGAATAAGGCAAAGGTCAGTAAAAAGTGGTTGCAGGTTGGGTCCAAGCAGAAGTGTAGTCAACGGACAAGCAAAGGTTAGTAACAAGTGGTTGCAGGTTGGGATCAAGCAGAAGTGTAGTCAATGAATAAGGCAAAGGTCAGTAAAAAGTGGTTGCAGGTTGGGTCCAAGCAGAAGTGTAGTCGAAGGACATGCCAAAGGTCAGTAACTAGTGGTTGCAGGTTGGGATCCAGCAGAAGTGTAGTCAACGGACAAGCCAAAGGTCAGTAACAAGTGGTTGCAGGTTGGGATCCAGCAGAAGTGTAGTCGAGGGACAAGCCAAAGGTCAATAACTAGTGGTTGCAGGTTGGGGTCCAGCAGAAGTGTAGTCGACGGACAAGCCAAAGGTCAATAACTAGTGGTTGGCGGTTGGGATCCAGCAGAAGTGTAGTCGACGGACAAGCCAAAGGTCAGTAACAAGTGGTTGCAGGTTGGGACCAAGCAGAAGCGCAGTCGAAGAACAAGACAAAAGTCAGTAACGAGTGGTGATGAAGATGCAGACGACAGCAGAAATAAAAAGAGCTAGCTGTTGGCTGGAGTGAGCACAATATTCAGGCAAACAGGAAGTGCATAGGCATGGCTTAAATAGGAAGTTCATGGGAGGAGCAAAGAGTTCATGGTGCAAGAGAAACAAGACACAAGGCAAGGTTGTCTAAGGCAGTGTTTTTCAACCTTTTTTGTGCAAAGGCACTGTCAGGGATCCCCTCGATCCCCGCCGCGTTGGTCCCGGCGCAGGCGCAGTATGCCGCCCGGCGCAGGGACTCGAGCACTGATTCCGGGCCGGCCGCGGCGTTCGAGTTCGCGCATGCGCAGTAGAAGCCGCGGCCGCCCGCTGGGCACCAATGGCAGCGCAGGGCGGGATATTTAAACGACCCTGAGCTGTCATTCAGTGCCTTCTGGTCTTTCCTGCATTCTGAATCCTGTGAACCTGTACCCTGTAAGTTATTGACCCGGATTGTACCTGACCTTGCTGTTTTCTCCTGTTCTGACCCTTGCTTTGCCTGACCTCTCTCCTGAATGCCCCCTATTGGATTTGACCTGCTGTTGCTGACCTGGCGTGTGACCCGACCATTCTATGCCCGCTGCCTTGTACCTTGCCGCCCTCTCTGTTACCAACCCGGCCCGTCTGACCCTGCTCATCCATCCATCCATCCCGTGCAGTGGGGTCTTCTGACCTCCTCACATCAGACTCTTCCCCGTGGGAGCCCCTTGCGCATACTACTACCACTGACGGACGCACCCGGTAGTCACGACCTGGTCTCAGGGAGCTCCAAGTCCATCCCCACCATCAGGGGCCCTGGTGAACAAGCACCCTGGGACTTAGACTCCGTGCGCTGGGGACGCCTATTCAGTGGAGTGCTAGTAGTACCGCCGGGCGGTCCCTTACAGTACCAGAAGGCCATGACTGAGTCTAGAGGAGGTCCCTCGCCGCTGGAGGAGATCTGCAGGCACCTATCCAATTTGACACAGGCCGTATCGGCCCTGCAGGATAGATGTCAGCAGATTGAAACTCAATTCCAGGCCTGCACTATATCCGTTCCTGCCCCACAAGCCGCGGTCCCCACACCTCCAGCTGTAGCAGTCCCTGTGCTGGTGTCTGGGGCATCCGCACCACTCCCGGCGGCCGACCCCCGAGTACCCTTACCAGAACGTTTCCACGGGGACCGCACTCGGTTCAGATCATTCCGCGAGTCCTGCCTCCTCTATTTTGAGCTACAACCCCGAACCTTCGTGACTGAATCCGTGAAGGTGGGGTTCGTCATATCCCTCCTGCAGGGTGAACCCCAAGACTGGGCCCATCGATTACGGGGAAAAAATGACCCTCACCTTGGTTCGGTTGACAGTTTTTTTGATGCTATGGCCATCCTTTATGATGACCCGCAGCGGGCAGCTTCTGCTGAAGCTACTCTGTACACACTCCGGCAAGGCCGCCGAGCGGCGGAGGAGTACGCATCTGAATTTAGGCGGTGGATGGGGGATACTCGCTGGAACGAGTTCGCACTCCTGCATCAGTTCCGTGTTGGCCTATCAGACGGCCTGAAAGACGAGCTCGCCCGGGTGGAGGTACCTGAGACTTTAGAGGACCTAATAGCACTGACCATTAAAATTGACCGTAGACTGCGGGAACGCAGGTTTGAGAGGTCCGGCCAGGGTCACGGAAATCCCTGGGGATCATTTCAGGGTCCCAGTCAAACACCTAGGCCAGTCATCCAAAACCGGCCACCTGGAGACAACCCCGAACCCATGCAGCTCGGCCTGGCACGGCCTAAACTATCCCCAGAGGAACATCTGCGCAGACGATCCCAGAACCTGTGCCTCTATTGCGGAGAAGCTGGTCATATGGCGCGTTCCTGCCCGCAGAAACTGAGTAAGTGCACCTCTTCTTCCTTATCCCTTGGCAATGTTGGTCCATCCCAATACTTAGTGGTGCCCCTTTCCTTTCAGCTTCCAGAAAGGACCGTGGAAGTATCGGCCATAATTGACTCTGGGGCATGCAGCTGCTTCGTGGATATTAATTTTGCTCACCAGCAGGGTATTCCCCTTCAATTGAAACAGAAGGGGTTCAATATTTATTTGGCCGACGGTTCCCGAATAAAATCGGGGGTAGTGAACCAGGAAACCCCCTCCATCACCACTGTCATTGCCGGCCAGCACCAGGAACTCCTCCGCCTGGATGCTATAGCTTCACCCCTCTTCCCAGTCATTCTGGGGCTCCCATGGTTACGGGCCCATAACCCCCAGATTGACTGGGAGACCGGAGTAATCACGTTCCCTTCCCCATACTGTCGAATATACTGCCGCACTTCGGGCCCGGGGACCCCCCAAATCCTCCTGTGCTCTGAGGGGGAAGCTGAATTAAAACAAGTAATCCCTGCGGCCTACCATGGGTTTCTAGATGTGTTCAGCAAACGGGGAGCTGATACTCTACCCCCCCACCGCCCTTATGACTGCCCCATTGACCTGTTACCCGGCTCAGAAATTCCTTTTGGGCGAATCTTCCCCCTTTCAGAGCCCGAATTGGGGGCCCTAAAGGAATATATCGAGGACAGCCTCCAGAAGGGGTTCATCCGCCACTCCACTTCACCGGCGGGGGCGGGAATCTTCTTTGTTGAAAAGAAGGACAAAACCTTAAGGCCATGTATCGATTACAGGGAATTGAACAGGGTCACGATAAAAAACCGTTACCCACTACCGTTAGTACCTGAGCTGTTCCAAAGTTTAAAGTCAGCAGTAGTTTTTACCAAGCTGGATCTGAGGGGGGCGTACAACTTGATTCGCATAAGGGAGGGGGACGAGTGGAAGACGGCCTTCCGTACCCGCTTCGGTCATTTTGAATATCTGGTCATGCCGTTCGGGTTGTGTAATGCTCCGGCCACGTTTCAACATTTTGTAAATGATATTTTTAGGGACTTTCTGGATGTCTTTGTGATCGTTTATTTAGACGACATTCTGATTTTTTCCCCGTCTCTGGGGGAACACAGAATACATGTAGCAAAAGTATTGGGGCGGTTGCGGCAGCATGGGTTGTACGCCAAGGCAGAAAAATGTTGTTTTGAACAATCCAGCATTGCCTTCTTGGGCCTGATTATCTCCACCGCGGGGGTCGCGATGGATCCCCAGAAGGTCGCTGCAATACTGGATTGGCCTGAACCCACAGACAGGAAAGGCGTCCAGCGATTCATCGGCTTTGCAAATTTTTACCGGAAGTTCATCAAGAACTTCTCGGGTCTGGTCTCCCCCATTACTCAGCTAACCAAGCTGGGAACCCGATTCAGATGGACACCAGAAGCGCAGGGAGCTTTCGAAGCCTTAAAGAAACTGTTCACTTCGGCACCCATTTTGGGTCACCCAGACGCCGCTCTGCCCTACATCTTGGAGGTAGATGCATCGGAGAATGCGGTAGGCTCCATCCTCTCCCAACGAAAAGGCACCAAGGAACTGCTCCACCCGGTAGCGTTCTTCTCACGGAAGCTGACCCCAGCGGAGAGGAACTATGATATCGGTGACCGTGAGCTACTAGCGATCAAAACGGCGTTAGAGGAATGGAGGTACCTGCTGGAAGGTGCGGTGCACCCTATCTTAATATTTACTGACCATAAGAACTTAGAGTATCTGAGAACTGCCAAGCGTCTACGCCCGCGACAGGCGAGATGGGCACTATTCTTTTCAAGATTCAACTTCCATATTACGTACCGGCCGGGATCAAAGAACACTAAGCCGGATGCGTTATCACGGATGTACGAAGACGCCAAGGAGACCCCAGTACCTGACACCATCCTGTCCTCGGGTAACTTCTTGGTCCTTCAGTCGGACCTTCGTTCCAGGCTAATGGAGGCATCCACAAAATTCTCTACCCCAGGCGGAGGGCCGCTCCAGAACAAGGGGGGACTCCTATGGAGGGAAGATCGAATTGTGGTGCCGGAAGAAGCTCGAACCCTGGTCTTGGGGCATTGCCACGACCACCCAATGGCGGGGCACTTTGGCCCAGAAAAGACCCTGGAACTTCTCCGACGCTCATTCTGGTGGCCAGACATGGCTAAAGATTGTAAGGGCTATGTCAGGTCCTGTGTCACCTGCCAGAAGAACAAGCCCTCAAGAAACAAGGTTTGGGGTCTGCTGCGACCCTTACCTATTCCTGAACGGCCTTGGCAAAAGATCTCACTGGACTTTATAGTCGAGCTTCCGCCATCCCGAGACCACACGGCAATCCTGGTAGTCGTGGACCGCTTGTCCAAGATGTCCCACTTCATCCCGTTGAAGAAGACCCCCTCGGCGGCCGAGACCGCGCGAGTCTTCATTCGTGAGGTAGTCAGGTTGCATGGGGTCCCCGAAGACATTGTCTCGGACCGAGGGGTCCAGTTCACGTCCAGATTCTGGAGAGCACTGTGCAAAGCCCTGGACATCAAATTATCTCTCTCTTCTGCGTTCCACCCTCAAACTAACGGTCAAACCGAAAGGACCAATCAGACCTTAGAGCAATATTTAAGATGCTATACCTCGTTTACTCAAGATGACTGGCTGCCACTTCTTCCTTTAGCAGAATTTGCGTATAACAACGCCCGCCACTCAGCCACAGGGCAGTCCCCGTTCTTCGCCAACTATGGCTTTCACCCAGTCTTCCTCCCGGATTTGGTGTCGGAATGCCCAGTACCAGCAACACAAGATGTGGTAACGTTCTTCGCTGCGAACAATAAGAAGCTTCAAGTGGCCATCAGTCGGGCCCAGGAAAACTACAGGAAAGCATTCAACAGGAAACGGAGAGGAGATCTGGTATTGCGGCCTGGGGAGAAGGTTTGGCTGGCGACGTCCAATCTAAAGATGCTTTGCCCGTCAAAGAAGTTGGGACCCAAATTCATAGGCCCCTTCTGCATTAAACGGATGGTTAACGAAGTAGCCTATGAACTCGCCCTCCCTGACACGCTCAAGATCCACCCGGTCTTTCATGTATCCCTTCTGAAGCCTGTGGTCCCAGACGCCTTCCCTGACCGGGAATCTAGACCCCCGGAAGCGGTAACGGTCGAAGGAGAAGAAGAATTTGAGGTTGAAACTATCCTGAAGTGTCGAAGGAGGGGAGGCCAGACCCAATTCCTTATCAAATGGAAGGGCTATGGTCCTGAGGACAATTCTTGGGAACCAGCCCATAATGTCCATGCACCCAGACTTGTCCGGAGGTTCTTTCGCGATCACCCGTGGTGGAGAGATCGGGTGGGCATCCGGAGGTTGCCCGTAGGGGGGGGGCAATGTCAGGGATCCCCTCGATCCCCGCCGCGTTGGTCCCGGCGCAGGCGCAGTATGCCGCCCGGCGCAGGGACTCGAGCACTGATTCCGGGCCGGCCGCGGCGTTCGAGTTCGCGCATGCGCAGTAGAAGCCGCGGCCGCCCGCTGGGCACCAATGGCAGCGCAGGGCGGGATATTTAAACGACCCTGAGCTGTCATTCAGTGCCTTCTGGTCTTTCCTGCATTCTGAATCCTGTGAACCTGTACCCTGTAAGTTATTGACCCGGATTGTACCTGACCTTGCTGTTTTCTCCTGTTCTGACCCTTGCTTTGCCTGACCTCTCTCCTGAATGCCCCCTATTGGATTTGACCTGCTGTTGCTGACCTGGCGTGTGACCCGACCATTCTATGCCCGCTGCCTTGTACCTTGCCGCCCTCTCTGTTACCAACCCGGCCCGTCTGACCCTGCTCATCCATCCATCCATCCCGTGCAGTGGGGTCTTCTGACCTCCTCACATCAGACTCTTCCCCGTGGGAGCCCCTTGCGCATACTACTACCACTGACGGACGCACCCGGTAGTCACGACCTGGTCTCAGGGAGCTCCAAGTCCATCCCCACCATCAGGGGCCCTGGTGAACAAGCACCCTGGGACTTAGACTCCGTGCGCTGGGGACGCCTATTCAGTGGAGTGCTAGTAGTACCGCCGGGCGGTCCCTTACAGGCACACTTTTTTCATGAAAAAAATCACGAGGCACACCACCATTAGAAAATGTTAAAAAAATTTACCTCTGTGCCTATATTGACTATATATAAAGTAATTCTCTTGAATAGGAATCAAACACAAAGAAATTATTTTATAATTACTTTATTATGAAATAATAAAGTATTTTATAATTGGACCCGGGGGCCGGACCAAGAGTAGATGAATGATGTGTATGTGTCATCCATAGTAAGTATAGTAATATTCCCCCATAGTAAGCATAGTAATTAATCCCCCATATAGTAATTCATCCCCCATAGTAATTCATCCCCCATATAGTAATTCATCCCCCATAGTAATTAATCCCCCATATAGTAATTCATCCCCCATAGTAATTCATCCCCCATAGTAATTCATCCCCCATATAGTAATTCATCCCCCATAGTAATACATCCCCCATATAGTAATTCATCCCCCATAGTAATTCATCCCCCATAGTAATTAATCCCCCATATAGTAATTCACCCCCCATAGTGATTAATCCCCCATATAGTAATTAATCCCCCATAGTAATTAATCCCCCATATAGTAATTCATCCCCCATAGTAATTCATCCCCCATATAGTAATTCATCCCCATAGTAATTCATCCCCCCTATAGTAATTAATCCTCCATATAGTAATTCATCCCCCATAGTAATTCATCCCCCATATAGTAATTCATCCCCCATAGTAATTCATCCCCCCTATAGTAATTCATCCCCAATAGTAATTCATCCCCCATATAGTAATTCATCCCCCATATAGTAATTCATCCCCCATAGTAATTCATCCCCCATATTAATTCATCCCCCATATTAAGTCCCCAAGCCCCCCCTGTGTCAATTCACTTACCTTTGCTCCGCGCGTTCCTCTCGCCGTTCCGGCGTAGCATGAAAATCTGTCTCCTGTGAGGATCTGTCCCCCTCGACGTATCTGCGCATGTGCCAGTTTCAGGCATTAGCAGCCGATCGGCGATCTCCGGCACATGCGCAGATACGTCGAGGGGGACAGATCATCCTGACAGTATCACGCTCCGCGGGTCGGATTAAAAGGTCCGCCGGGCCGTAGTTTGCCCATTGCTGTTCTAATGATTGGTCTATTTGTGAGCCGAGGCCACATGTTACGGATGAAATTGCAATTTTTCCCACGGCACACCAGACAATATCTCACGGCACACTAGTGTGCCGCGGCACAGTGATTGAAAAACGCTGGTCTAAGGAATCAGGCAGGGAGCTATCCAGCATCTTAGGTGGCTCACCAAGAAGAAATACAGCCAGACACAGCAGAAGTTGTAGGTTCAGATCCAGGTCCTGACAGGTAGCTTTGTTAGTTTTCTTTTTCTAGGCTAAGAAAATCTTCTGAACGTACAAAAAACACTTGTTGATCCCACCAGAAACAGAGTTTTTGTAACTTCGTATGCATTGATCTAAAATCTCATAAAATGTATCAGGCTTGCCTAATTCTCTTTTCTGCACTAAGGAGCACTATAGAATGGAGATGAAGTGGCAACACTGTTCTTCAAAAATAAAGTATAGGGAATGAGTGTTGTCAGTGGTCACCCTAGCACCCTATAACAGGAAGTGTGTTACTGGCAGAATCACAAGCTGTACAGCTGCCAATCGTTACCATGTACCCCCTGGTACGTTACGAAAACTTAAAACGGCTCTCATAGTGAAAATTTTTTTTTGTTATAGAGTAGGTGTGGGGTCAACAACCCGATCAGGAGATGTGAGGAGGGCTGTGGTCACCAGACCCCCCCACAGTGCAAGTGTAAGAGGGAACACTGAGGACCCTGATGTAAAGGGGGACTCTGCTGACTGTGATGCTTTGATGACCAGAGACCACCTACCATCAGAGTTCCCCTTTACATCACAATCCGCAGTGTCCCCCTTGCGCTGTAAGAGGGAACTCTGCTGATTCTGATGTAAAGGAGAACTCCGGGGACCCTTGTGTAAGGTGGTCTCTGGTGACCAGAGGCGCCCTTACATCAGATTTCTCCTTTACATCACAGTCTGCAGTGTCCCCCTTTACATCAAAGTCTGCATCCTTCCCCTTTACACACACATAAATATTTATCTAAAAATTTTATATCAACTAATAAAAAGTTGGTCTTGCTGTCTTTTTTTTTTTTAATACACGTAATGCAGGTGGGTCCTGCCCCCACTCTCTCTCACTGACTGTGATTGACTTCTGCTGCTGCTTCTGAACCAATGAGGTGAGAGAGAGAACAGTGATGTGGCTCTTAGGCACACCACTGGATCAGGATCAGGCTCAGTGAGGTATAAACGGGGGGGGGGGGAAGAGTTGCACTCATAAGGTTTACCATAATGCATAGAATGCTACTGTTCCATTAAAATTACTTAAAAATATCACTCACAATGACTCCCTACTAGTATACACTTTATTGCCAAAAGTATTGGCCCTGCCCTCCAAATCATGTGATTCAGGTGTTCCAATCCCCTCCATATCATGTGATTCAGGTGTTCCAATCCCCTCCATGGTCACAGGTGTATACAATCAAGCCCCTAGGCATGCAGACTGCTTCTACAAACATTGGTGAAAGAATGGGTCGCTCTCAGGAGCTCAGTGACTCCAAGCGTGGTCCCGTGATAGGTGGCCACCTGTGCAATAAGTCCTTCTGTGACATTTCCTGGCGTCTAAATATTCCACACTCAACTGTTAGTGGGATTATAACAAAGTGGAAGCAACTGGGAACAACAGCCACTCAGCCACCAAGTGGTAGGCCACGTCACATGACAGGGCGGGGTCAGCGCATGCTGAAGCGCACAGTGCGCAGAAGTCGCCAATAGTCTGCAGAGTCAATAGCTAAAGACCTCCGAACTTGGTGTGGCCTTCAGATGAGCCCAACAACAGTGCGTAGAGAGCTTCATGGAATGGGTTCCCATGGCCAAACAGCTGCATCCAAGCCTTACATCACCAAGTGCAATGCAAAGCGTCGGATGCCGTGGTGTAAAGCATGCCGCCACTGGACTCTAGAGCAGAGGAGATGTGTTCTCTGGAGTGACCAATCATGCTTCTCTGTCTTGCAAACTGATGGACATGTCTGGGTTTGGTGATTGCCAGGAGAACGGTACTTGCCTGACTTCATTGTGCCAAGTGTAAAGTTTGGTGGAGGGGGATTATGGTGTGGGGTTGTTTTTCAGGGGTTGGGCTTGGCCCTCTAGTTCCAGTGAAGGGAACTCTTAAGGCATCAGCATACCAAGACATTTTGGACAATTTCATGTTCCCAACTTTGTTGTTAGAGTTTTGGGATGGCTCCTTCCTGTTCCAACATTACTGCGCACCAGTGCACAAAGCAAGGTCCATAAAGACATGGAGGAGCCAGTTTGAGGTGGAGGAACTTGACTGGCCTGCACAGTCCTTAACCCCTGACTTCAACCCCCATAGAATACCATTGGGATGAATTAGAGTGGAGGCCTCCTTCCCCGACATCAGTGCCTGACCTGACAAATGTGCTTCTGGAAGAATGGTCCAACCTTCCCATAGACACCCTCCTAAACCCTGTGGACGGCCTTCCCAGAAGAGTTGAAGCTGTTATAGCTGCAAAGGGCGGGGCCAACTCAATATTGAACCCTACGGACCAAGACTGGGGGGCCATTAAAGGTCATGTGTGTGGAAAGGCAGAAGGCCCAATACTTTTGGCAATATAGTGTATATCTATCTGATATTCATTGTTTCACTTTGCTGGTCATATGACTCCACCCATCAATGTATTGTTAGATATTCTAATGCAGCAGTGGAATGCGTTCTTTCAATGCATATCTCTGAAGTATTGTTTAATGGATGATTAATAAATATCATACTTTGATTTTACATGTTGTAATGTGTGGGTACCTTGAAAATCCGCTATGTTGTTTATTTTTAATACTAGTTATTTACTAATTTGGATGTGATAACTATATACTGTATATTAAAAGCAGCCCACTCCTAAAAATTCTTAGACATTGAAACTGAGTCATAATACAACCTTTCATATCATGTATTCTCGCTGAGATTTGTGTGTGCAGAATTCTGCCTCCTAACTGCTACTTCCAAAACAGAAAATTCAGAATTTTTTATGCCAGATTCTAAATGTTCCAGAAAATCACAGGTCAAAACATTTGCAGATCATTTTTCCTCTTCAAATATCTTTGCTGAACAAAATGACAGGCAGAATGAGAATAGTAAAGAGATGAGACTCTGAGCTGGGAATAGAATTTTATACCAGTACAGTGCTTTATTGATTGCTTCAAGAAGGGGGGGGGGGGTCCAGACCTTTCCGCTGTTAGGTCAGGCTTTCAGTTGTATACTTTTCTATTATTATATATGGATACATTTGCCTCAATATAAGAACAGCACAGGGGAAGTTTATGATATAGAGAGTATATAGAGGATTATTTTTACTTTCTTTTTAAAACTCTGGGCTCCACACTAGAGCCCCCCCGTAGCATTTGCTTTTTTTAACCTCTTCACTGCCAGAGCAGTTTTTGCAGGGTTTTTTTGCACGTGTTTAAAAAATAATTTTAGGCTTGAAGATTGCATAAAACCCCGAAAACATGATATATTTTCTGAAAGCAGACGCAGGAGAACAGTGGTCTCCAAGCTGTGGCCTGGGGGCTAAATGCGGCCTTGTGTTTGCCTCTGTCCGGCCCTTGAGACATTATTGTTCCAAGTGACACCAATGACGAGGCACCATTCCTCCCACTTTCACCATTAAAGTGTTACTAAACTCCCAGACTCTGCATTCACTATATCCGCCCCCCCCCGGACCCTGCATTCACTATATCCGCTCTCCCCGGACCCCGCATGCACTATATCTGGTCTCACCGGACCCTGCATCCACTATAACCCTCTCCCCGGATCCTGCATTCACTATATTCGGTCTCCCCGGACCCTGCATCCACTATATCCGCTCTCCCCTGACCCCGCATTTACTATAT
This sequence comes from Staurois parvus, assembly GCF_062004578.1. Taxonomy (NCBI): domain Eukaryota; kingdom Metazoa; phylum Chordata; class Amphibia; order Anura; family Ranidae; genus Staurois; species Staurois parvus. The sequence continues at coordinate 233,779 of NW_028317889.1, forward strand.
CCGGTCTCCCCAGACCCTGCATTCACTATATCCACTCTCTCCAGACCCTGCATTCACTATATCCGCTCTCCCCAGACCCTGCATTCACTATATCCACTCTCTCCAGACCCTGCACTCACTATATCTGCTCTCCCCGGACCCTGCATTCACTATATCCGGTCTCCTCGGACCCTGCATTCACTATATCCACTCCCCGACCCCACATTCACTATATCCGGTCTCCCCGGACCCTGCATTCACTATATCCGCTCTCCCCGGACCCTGCATTCACTATGTCCGCTCTCCCCGGACCCTGCATTCACAATATCTGCTCTCCCTGGACCCTGCATTCGCTATATCCGCTCTCCCCGGACCCCGCATTCACTATATCCGCTCTCCTCGGACCCTACATTCACTATATCCACTCTCCGAACCCGCATTCACTATGTCTGCTCTCCCCGGACTCTGCATTCACTATATCTGCTCTCCCCGGACCCTGCATTCACTATATCCGCTCTCCCCGGACCCTGCATTCACTATATCCACTCTCCCTGGACCCTGCATACACTATATCTGGTCTCCCAAAGTACACAGAACATGGAAGTGCAAATATTTTAGTAAATATAAACCACTAAATGCCTTTTCTCATCAGCAGTTAGAGCAGTCTTGTAGATCATATCAGTGTTCAGCCCAACACTAGCTAAAGCTTGTAAGAGGAGTTTTCTTTCTGCTCTAGGAGGAAGCAAAACCCCTGACCTCTGTCTGGACAGTGCTGATTGGCCCTGTGCTGATCACATGCACTCTCCCAAGAAAAAAAAACCTCTCTGGCAATACACATCAAATTGAGCATGTGGAAAATGCGTACGGTTCAGTCTGTCTTATCAGGAGATAAGAGGTGGTCGCTTGAAGAAGGGGAGGAACGGAGCTGTCAGGATCAAACAGCCTTTTTACACAATGGTACACCCGGTAGCGTTCTTCTCACGGAAGCTGACCCCAGCGGAGAGGAACTATGATATCGGTGACCGTGAGCTACTAGGAAGTGAAGTTTTACATTGTCGCTTCTGGGTCAGCAACAAGAAGGGGAGGAGAGTGGATGTATGTCCGCTCTTCTCCCTCCCCTCTCCTGCTATGCTGGTCCCAGTCCCACAGATGGACAAGTGGACCCCAGGATACACGTAGGGGTGCTTTTACTGGGGGTGTGTAGAATCAGTCGGGCGGCAGCACAGCCCCCTGAATGCTTCCACTCAACAGGCTGTCAGATGTACACACATCAGCCATTGGGAGTGTGTGTAAATCCCCCACTGCCTTTTGTTAGGCCCATATGACGTACAGACTTGGCAGTGAGCAATTGAACACTGGTGTCAGGATGGTCACATGATGTGCAGTCCTCCGTGGATGTGGATGGTCACATGATGTGCAGTCCTCCGTGGAGGTGGGTGGTCCTTGATGGCATAGACAGCAGCGATAGACATTCATTATGTTACAAATCAAAATTCAGACAAAGTTTTCGTTATTCGGAGATTTGGATGCATCTGAATTACAATAGCAACGGATTTCAACAAATCTGAAATAAATTATTACAAACAATGAATTCATTCGTATTCATTCGTTTCATTCAGATAACAGGATGCAATAGTTTGGGCCTTTTGTAAATGTTTTAAGCATCCAAAGTAACGTAACGGCATAACAAATGATTCAAATTGATTCGGATCCATTTCGTTTTTTAATTTACGTGAACATTTTTCATTTTATTATAAGAGAAACACTACATATGAAATGTAAACTTATTGCAATAAATACAGTAAGGTATAAAAGTGAAATAGGATGACTCCTACATATTGTGTTTGGGATGGATGGAGGTGGATCCATCAGAATCTCCCAATCATAACATAACCAATGAATCCGAAATTAATTTTGTTACTTTCGTTACTCCAGTCAATATCATCCAGTCAACTCATTATATTTCTCTTTGTGGATTGGACTAGCACGGATGACTCGAAGTGCACAAGTAATGAACACGTTACAATGAATAGAGCCAATCTTCCGAAATAACGTCCGAAAAATACGAATCGATTCCGAACAACAAATACACGAAATAAATCCAAATATACAAAATTAATTCCAAAAACAAATCATGCTAACATAATGAATATGATGAAATGAAACGATTTACTTAACAAACGAATCCGAAACAAGTTTGTTCATCGTGCACATCTGTAAGCGGCGGTGACTTTATGACATCATCCCCAATCTCTGGACCATTAGACCGTAGTTGCAGGGTATTGTGGTGAATCTGGTAGTCAGCCCATGATGCCTTGCACTCGCTGTATGTCCTCAGACTACTGCAATGGGCGTCCTTCAACCTGGAAGATTGGGTACATCTAGTACCAGGATTACGCTACTGCAGGTGACAACGCTTGGGAGGAAGTAAGTATTTCTATTTATTCTGTGGCTGGGGCACCACTTAAAAATAACAGTTGCCACAAAGTTGAGCTTTAACATCCAACTGCCATTTAAAGTCCACAGCCACCTTCAGTTAATACAGGCTTTAGGAGTCTTAGCGATGAACAGACATGTAATGTGGGCACTGAGACCTATTGATCCACGCTGCAGTAAAATACTCGTCCTTAAAAGTGTTGAGCTATTAGATAAATGCGTAGGGGACATCTTTGCATTCTGTGAAGATTTGCTGAGCTCAGCATTCACTGGCATCACCGCGGGAATGTGATTCTGCTCTCATCATCCTGACTTTTAATGGTACCTACACGCAGAAAACTATTTAGTGTATAATGGCGCTATAAAACCAGGTCCGATAATGGCGTGACATTGAGTAACGGCAGCGACGAGCTTACGGGATAAGAAAACGTCTGCATTAAGACTCGATGATTATTCCTAGCGCAAAATCAGTTATTGCACTTTATAATTGTAACCTTTATTCGGCATAAATTCACTCTACAGTGTAAGACTTCTCACATGCAGTACACAATGGAGGTGTCAGGACAGGGCAGTTGTTCAAGCACAATGACCTCTGCAATGGATTAGTCTGTAGTGCCCACCTTTAAAGAAAATTGTCACAACATGCCATTTTGTCTTTTATTGTTATTATAAATTAACCAATTGCCCTCCTAAGGATTTCCCCCCTTCCTGACCAGGCCACTTTTTTCCAATACGGCGCTGCCTTACTTAAGCTGACAATTACGCAGTCATGCAACACTGTACATAAATTACATTACATTACATTACATCAAGTTTATATAGCGCCAAAGGGTTTGCTCAGCGCTGTACAATAGAGGGGGGGACAATACATAAATTAAATTTATGTCCTTTTTTCCCCCCACAAATAGAGCTTTCTTTCGGTGGTATTTGATCGCCTGTTTGGTTTTCATTTTTTGTGCTATAAACAAAAAAAGACCAACAATTTTGAAAAATATTTTTGACTTTTTGCTATAAAACATGTCCAGTAAAACATGTCAACCACGGCTCCCATATTTTCAAAAATTTCCGTTGGGAGTCGTTACAGATACTCGACATCTGTTCATGGAGCATCAGAGTGGTCATACGGTCCCGTACCTCCTGAAGAGGGACAGATGGGCTCTTCTATGCCTGAGCAATTGTTCTAGTTGCCGACAAGAACAAATAGGAAGCCAACTTCTGCTGGTGAGCCAACAGACAATGAAGCAAAGCGTGCCGAGCATCCCGGGGTATGGAGAGATGGAATAAAGTGAAAAGGAGGCCAAATACACAAGACCAAAAACGAATCAGTTTCGGGCATGACCACCATATATGCAACACATCTCCACGATGACCACAACCCAAAAGCAGCAATCACTGCAGGCAGGGTTCGCCTGGGCCAAACGAAACAATACTTTGCATGCCGCCTCCAGCATGGTTGTATTAAATTAACATTTAGCTATAAGTGACCAGGTCTTATTCCAGTCCTCCAGATCCACGACCACCCCCAGGTCGCACTCCCACTAAGCGACATATGAGAGAGAAGTACGCATCGAGCGTCTATTCAAAGATGCATAAAGAAGGGAAATAAGGCCCGGGGTGCCCGGACGCTGGTGGCAAAGCTGGTCAAAGGCAGATTTCTGATAAGGGAAAGCAGAAGTGCCCCTCAGTGAGGTCAGCCAATGCTGCAATTGAAGGTAATGAAATAATTCCTCCTGAGGGACATCCCGTGACTCCCGAAGAGAATTCCAGGTGGGGAAGGACCGATAAGTCAAAAAGTGTTGAACTTGCAAAAAACTATTGGCCACCCACCAAGAGAACGCCCATGGTTGATCTAAACCCGGCGGGAAGAGAGGATTGTTAATAATTGGGTGCCAAGATAGGGAAGGTGACATCAAGCCACTTGTCAGGAATGGACTGGCCAGCAATGGTGGGACTCACCTGCCTTTTGATCTGCAGTACCAGGGCTGGCCAGCGGGTGCTCCCAGCAATCAGAGACTCAACCTTTCAGCCAGCTAACACCTGGAACTGATGATACTGGTGTATTTAAGGGATGGCCAGACTTGCAGACTCTGCCTTGGTGTTGTGTTTGTCCTGGGCCCTGTATCTGTCCTGCATCCTGTTTCTGTTCCTTTGCTACCTGTTCTGATCCCTGGCTTGTGACCCTGACCATCCCTCTGCCTGACCCTCTGTACTACGCTGCTTGCTACCTGCTGAACCTGGCCTGTGACCCCGACCATTCTCCGCTTGCTCCCCCTGTACCTACCTGCCCAATTGATATTGACTCGGCCTGCCTGACGACGCTTGCTTGTATGTACTGTTATCTGTGGGTGGTTGGTTGGGTTTGTTTGCACTGTATTATGTTTAGTATTGCACTGCGTTTATGTTTGTATTGTTAGTGTTAATAAATTACATTGTTAATCACATATCTGAAGTCTGCGTTTCCCTGCTTCAGTCACACACCTCTGGTCATACCTGGGAGCCCTGACATTACACCAAGGCCAATCCTGACCAGAAGTGGCTGCACAGGGAAGCCATCTTGGCTTGTTGATGGGAAGGATGGATCTGGATGAGGTTGCGTATTTATATCTGCTAGTGTTTGATGACAGGGAGTATGCTTATCAAACTCTGAAGGAGTATCCCCGGGATGAACTGCTAGAATGTATACGGCTCGCTCATGTTCTAGTAGATCAGGGCACAGAGTTCTCTGAGGTGCAGCCTTTGATTGAGGTTTGTGCAGAGTTGGTTTCATCTGGTTCCCCCGAATGCAGGGATGAATTTTTGCCACCATTTAGTGCAGACCAGGTAGAGTCCCTGGTATGGTTATTAGAGGATGATGTGGGTTACTTTCTGGAGCGTTATTCCACATGTTCACCACAGACACTAAGAGATTGTATAAACGCAGTGCAGTCATTGACCAGACAGGCTTTGTGTAAACTCAGCTTTGTTCAACCCATACTACAGACATGGACAGACTTGTTGCACCCAGCCTCAGTCAGCTTACAAAAACCCAGTCCTGCTTCTAACTCTACTCCTGTATTCCCACCAGCTCCTCCAGTTACAGCCCAGTATACTTGGCTATCTACCGCATGTCAGTACCCTGTTCCCACTCGCTGCACCTATCCTGCCTTTAACCCTGTAAAAAAGCCCTCTGTAGCAACTGCTCCCTCTCCTGTTCCATCCTCCAGTTCTTCTCTGTCTCCAGCTGCTCCATTCGTTTGCAGACCTGCGTTTACTTGCAGTGCTCCAGTAGTTAAAACCAGAAAAAAGCAAAAATTCTTTCCAACCAATACCATCCTACCAGTATCCAAACCGGTGAGCCTGCCTTCCGTGGTTCAGCCTGAAGCCTCTACTCAGCCTGAAGCCTCTACTCAGCCTGATGCCTGTACTCGGCCTGATGCCTGTACGCAGCCTGATGCCTCTCTTCAGCCTGATGCCGGTACGCAGCCTGATGCCTCTCTTCAGCCTGATGCCTCTACTCGGCCTGATGCCTCTACTCGGCCTGATGCCTCTACTCGGCCTGAAGCCTCTACTCGGCCTGATGCCTCTACTCGGCCTGAAGCCTCTACTCGGCCTGAAGCCTCTACTCGGCCTGATGCCTCTACTCGGCCTGATGCCTCTACTCGGCCTGATGCCTCTACTCGGCCTGAAGCCTCTACTCAGCTGGACGCCGGCATTCAGCCTGATGCCTCTACCCAGCATGATGAACTGATCCAGCCTGACGATCCTATTAGGCCAGTTGACTCGATGCCCGCTGTTGATCCAGATGATCCGGTACCTGATCCGGTGCCCGCTGTCGTGCCAATTGACTCAGAGCCCGCTGTCGTACCTGGTGACTCGGTGCCCACTGCCTTGCCAGATGACGCGGTGCCCGCTGGCAAGCCAAATGACCTGATGCCTGTTGACCCAGTGCCTGCTGTCATACCTGGTGACCCGATGCCTGCTGTCGAGCCAGACAATCCGGTACCTGATGACCCGGTGCCCACTGTCGTGCCTGTTGACTCGGAGCCCACTGCCTTGCCAGATGACGCGGTGCCCGCTGTCGAGCCAAATGACCTGATGCCTGGTGACCCGATGCCCGCTGTCCAGCCAGACGATTCAATGTCTGCCCCAGTGCCCGCGGTCATGCCAGTTGACTCGGAACCCACTGCCTTGCCAGATGACGCGGTGCTCGCTGTCAAGCCAAATGACTTGATGCCTGGTGACCCGATGCCCGCTGTCCAGTCAGACGATCCAATGTCTGACCCAGTGCCCGCGGTCATACCAGTTGACTCGGAGCCCACTGCCTTGCCAGGTGACGCGGTGCCCGCGGTCGAGCCAAATGACCTGATGCCTGGTGACCCGATGCCCGCTGTCCGGTCAGACGATCCAATGTCTGACCCAGTGCCCGCGGTCATACCAGTTGACTCGGAGCCCACTGCCTTGCCAGATGACACGGTGCCCGCTGTCGAGCCAAATGACCTGATGCCTGGTGACCCGATGCCCGCTGTCCAGCCAGACGATCCAATGTCTGACCTAGTGCCAGCGGTCATGCCAGTTGACTCGGAGCCCACTGTCGTGCCTGGTGACTCGGTGCCCGCTGCTCCGCCTGGGGGCCCGAGACCTGTCGCTCCGCCTGAGGGCCCGAGACCTGTCGCTCCACCCGGGGGTCCGGCGCCCGCCGCTCCGCCTGAGGGCCCGAGGCCTGTAGTGCCGCCTGGGGGTCCGGCGCCCGCCGCCCCGCCTGGGGGCCCGATGCCTGTCTCCCCGCCTGGGGGCCCGATGCCTGTCTCCCCGCCTGGGGGCCCGATGCCTGTCGCCCCGCCTGGGGGTCCGATGCCTGTCGCCCCGCCTGGGGGCCCGAGGCCTGTCGCTCCATCTGGGGGTCCGGCACCCGCCGCTCCGCCTGAGGGCCCGAGACCTGTAGTTCCGCCTGGGGGCCCGATGCCTGTCGCCCCGCCCGGGGGCCCGATGCCTGTCGCCCCGCCCGGGGGCCCGAGGCCTGTCGCCCCGCCCGGGGGCCCGGTGCCTGTCGCCCCGCCCGGGGGCCCGGTGCCTGTCGCCCCGCCCGGGGGCCCGGTGCCTGCCGCTCCGCCTGGTAGCCCGATGTGCCTCTGCCCGGAGTCCTGCCCGATGTGCCTCTGCCCGGCGTCCAGCCCGATGTGCCTCTGCCCGGTGTGCCTCTGCCCGGCGTCCAGCCCGATGTGCCTCTGCCCGGCGTCCAGCCCGATGTGCCTCTGCCCGGCGTCCAGCCCGATGTGCCTCTGCCCGGAGTCCAGCCCGATGTGCCTCTGCCCGGAGTCCAGCCCGATGTGCCTCTGCCCGGAGTCCAGCCCGATGTGCCTCTGCCCGGAGTCCAGCCCGATGTGCCTCTGCCCGGAGTCCAGCCCGATGTGCCTCTGCCCGGAGTCCAGCCCGGAGTCCAGCCCGATGTGCCTCTGCCCGGAGTCCAGCCCGATGTGCCTCTGCCCGGTGTGGCTCTGCCCGGTGTGCCTCTGCCCGGAGTCCAGCCCGATGTGCCTCTGCCCGGTGTACCGCTGCCCGGAGTCCTGCCCGGTGTGCCAGTCTTTGATATCCCGCCAGTTACCAGACCCGGGCGGTGGAACATTTTTCCCAGCTAGGACTGTTTGGAGCGTCCTGAGGCCGCTCCTTGAGGGGGGGGTACTGTCAGGAATGGACTGGCCAGCAATGGTGGGACTCACCTGCCTTTTGATCTGCAGTACCAGGGCTGGCCAGCGGGTGCTCCCAGCAATCAGAGACTCAACCTTTCAGCCAGCTAACACCTGGAACTGATGATACTGGTGTATTTAAGGGATGGCCAGACTTGCAGACTCTGCCTTGGTGTTGTGTTTGTCCTGGGCCCTGTATCTGTCCTGCATCCTGTTTCTGTTCCTTTGCTACCTGTTCTGATCCCTGGCTTGTGACCCTGACCATCCCTCTGCCTGACCCTCTGTACTACGCTGCTTGCTACCTGCTGAACCTGGCCTGTGACCCCGACCATTCTCCGCTTGCTCCCCCTGTACCTACCTGCCCAATTGATATTGACTCGGCCTGCCTGACGACGCTTGCTTGTATGTGCTGTTATCTGTGGGTGGTTGGCTGGGTTTGTTTGCACTGTATTATGTTTAGTATTGCACTGCGTTTATGTTTGTATTGTTAGTGTTAATAAATTACATTGTTAATCACATATCTGAAGTCTGCGTTTCCCTGCTTCAGTCACACACCTCTGGTCATACCTGGGAGCCCTGACACCACTGGAGTAGCATACCGAGTGCCACACTTGTAGGCCATGGAGCAAAATCGGACTCAGTGGCATAGGGTGTAGTTCAGGGGTGAGCCATAGAAGCATCGATGTCGCAATAGGGGCACAATTAGGAAGTTCCAGCAGGACCCTGAGAAGAACATCAGAGGAAGCATGCAACATAGACAGTGGGGCAATCTGATTGCCTGATAATACTTAGTTACATTAGGCACCCCAAGACCTCCCTGAAGTCTATGGACAAAAAGTGTATTTCTGAAGACTCTGAGGCACCTTTCGGCCAAGATAAATCGCATAATCCTCGCCTGAATCAACTGAAGGAAATGAGGAACCCACACTAGGAGAGTGTGAAAAAAGTACAACAATTTAGGCAGGATGGTCATTTTCACTGAATAAACCCGTTCTATCCAAGACAGGTGCGGAAATTGCCAGGAATGCATAAGAGAGGACACAGAGCAAAGCAATGCATAATAATTCGCAGCAAACAAAGAGCCATAGGTGGGGGTCAAGCGTATGCCTAGGTATTCAAGTGAAGAAGAAGCCCATTTGTAAGGGAAGTGGGATTGTAGGCACGAAACCAAATCTAAGGTCAAAGTAATATTGAGAGTGACAGTCTTATCTAAATTAATATGGAGACCCGAAGTCAAGGAGAAACGCGCAAGAACCTGTTGCAAATTTGGGAGCGTCATCAGGAGATTACAGAGAGTCAAGAGGGCATCATCCAAAAAAGGTTCAACTTAAATTCTTTTCCCGCATATGGACACCCGATATATTACAATCAGCCAGCAGCGCTAAAGTCAGTGGCTCAAGTGCCAGAACAAAGAATGCCGGGGACAGGGGGCAGCCCTGTCTCATCCCTTGCCAAATAGAAAAGGGATCTGAGCAATACCCAACGTATTTAACTGAAGCCAAAGGGGAAGAATACAAGGCTTGAATCCAAGAGAGAATAGAGTCCCCAAAGCCCCAACGAGACAGCACAAACCACAGATATTCCCAGGATAGAGAATCAAAAGCTTTATATATGTCTAAGGACAGTAAGAATCCCGGGATTTTCCGCTGTTGTAGAAGGTATATAAGGTGGACCACTTTACGAACGTTATCATCCACCTGCCTCCCGAGGACGAAACCTACTTGGTCCCTGTGGACCAGACTACGCAAATATTTATTGATACGAAGACTGAGGATCTTGCCCAACATCTTCAGATCTTCATTAAGAAGAGAAATGGGCCGAAAGGCTTGTGGTTCCTGCACATCGTCTGTTGCCTTAGGAATCATTGAGATATGAGCCCTGAGCACATCCGGAGAGGGCAAAGTGCCCTGTCGTAGCTCATTGAAATAATCACACAAAAAGGGCGCCAACAGGGTCGCAAATATCTTATAATAGAGACCTGAAAAGCTGTCAGGACCCAGGGCCACGGCGGACCGTAGAGATTTGATAGATTGAAGCACTTCCGATACAGTTACACTGGCGTTGAGGACCATCTGCGCCGCTTCGGACAATCCAGGAATTTGGAGATCTTGAAAGAACACCTCTGCCTGAGCTACAGGGAAGGAATCTGGTTTAGTGTAAAGGTGTGAAAGGAAGTCCACAAAACGGGAAACAATTTGCTGGGGATTGGAAGTACAGGCTCCCGCAGGAAGTCGCAACCGGGTCAGATGAT